>NC_089837.1:259032431-259304931 GCF_035609145.1 Eleutherodactylus coqui | reverse complement strand
AAATGCAGCGCCCAATGAACCAATGCATTGGCTGTTATTGGTTCTTCAAGATCTGCATTGATTGGCTTAGTCATAACAGTCGAGGACCAATCAGAGTCATTGCTTGCTAGAGGCAGGACTTACAAACCCTGTTACCAGGAAGCGATCTCCTGTTGGCGGCTGAGGACTGCAATAATTGCATCGGAGCTCTGGAGACCAACGGGAGGGATCTGGACTGTGCCTGCTAGGAAAATATGTTAAGACATCCCCCCCCAAAAAGACTCAGTGCCTATTCGGGGACAAAAATTAATATAAGACAGGGTCTTATTTTCAGGGAAACACAATATTAGTGCATTTTTTTCTGCTACAGTGTACTTACTCTTGCATCTCCATCGTTGGTGTCAGGTACATCAGCAGTTGATAATATATGTATTTGCGTTTCCTCCTCCCTTCAGAACTGCTTTTCATTACAGCTGAGTACTCCTTGCGGAACTGGTCGTGAGCGCTTCTCCATTTCCGCTTGATTTCCTCTACTGCAACAGAGCAAAGAAGCAAAAATAAGCATTCTGCATGCATGTGTCTGTGTGCATCTGTGTGGGTGTTTGTGTGTATGCAAGTGTTGCCAGAAAAATCTTGCTGATAAGGGGAAGTGAGTACTTGCACATTTCCTTTTTTTCATTTACAGTCACCGTTGACCACTCATCTTCACATAGCAGCACAGCCAGCTCTTCCCAGGAGCACTCCTTGCGATTTTTACTGTGAAACAAGGCATTATTCATGTCCTAGATAGCAGGGAAGTCCTGCATAAGAACTACTAATCTCTCCATGTTAAACAGTTAAACATGATGCTAAAATGGCTGCTGGAGTTGTTTGTCTCTAGAAACCATTTTCCCCACCTCCTGCCTGATCTCCACCTTCAAATCCGCATTGTATTTGCAGATGCATTGCAGATTGTACACTTACATAGACATCTATGGAGCCCGTCCGCATGGAATCCGCGATAAAATGGGGCATGCTGTGATTTGGCTTCCGCACCAAAAGATCCAGAAAAGAAATCTGTATGTGTTAATCCAGGTGTGAATGCTCATGCTTCACTATGGGCAGCTTGAATTGCAGATCTGCAGGGCACCCGCACGGATTCTACAAATCAAATTTGCCCATGGATATGAGGCCTTACTATGGATACCCTACAGACATTGTGCTTTTGACTGATGACAGGTACCCTATAGACATTGTATATCTGACTGTTGGTAGATTCCCTATAGATGTTATAGGACTGACTGAATGCAGATATTGAAAAAACATTGTATATCTGACTGATAACAGGTACTCTAGACACATTGTACATCTGATAATCCTTGTATATCTGACTGATAGCAAATAAGGGAGATGGAATAAAAACCTCCACAGTGCCACCTATTGGAAGGCAGCATTCCTTCAAGCCAAAGTCAGACTTTTTATACAAGCCTTGTAAAAATGACCAGGAATTAAAAGCAAAGCCAAACTCCATGTACATACAGCTGTTTCAGGGTTTTTGCCCTTCACCAGTGTACATTAGGAGTCTGGCTTTGCTAGTGAGAGGCCTGGGATGGGGGTCAGAAACGCTATCTTTTCTCCTTAGGGAGAGCACCTAGACGGTGAGTGAGGAGACTCAAATGTCCATGCACGCTCCTCTGCTTAATATGCAAATAAGGGAGATGGAATAAAAACCTCCACAGTGCCACCTATTGGAAGGCAGCATTCCTTCAAGCCAAAGTCAGATTTGTTATACAAGCCTTGTAAAAATTCCATCTCCCTTAATTGCATATTACCCAGAGGAGCGTGCATGGCCATTTGAGTCTCCTCGCTCACAGTCTAGGTGCTCTCCCTAAGGAGAAAAGATAGCATTTCTGACTGATGGTACGTACCTACAGATATTGTTTATCTGATTGCAGATACTCTATATATATTATATCTGAATAAATGCAGAGACCCTACACACATGGTATATCTGACTGATGGCAGGTACCCTACATATATTGTATATTTGACTGAGAGCAGGTACTCAAGACACATTGCCTCATAGAAATTGTATATATGACGGATGGCAGATACCTAACAGACAGTGTATACTTGACTGAATATGGGTACCCTGAAGACATATTGTATATGACTGATGACAGGTATACTGCAGACATTTTATACCTTACTGATGACAGGTATTCTACAAATATGGTATATCTGACAGATGGCAGGTACACTCCAGATGGTGTATATCTGACTGGTGGCAGATATCCTACAGGCTTTTTATATCTGACTGATGGAATGTACCAAATAGGCATTGTGTTTCTAATTGCTGCTAGATATGCTAAAGATTTTGTTTATCTGACCAGGGGCATAACTAAAGGCTCAGGTGTCCGGGTGCAAAAGTTCAGCTCAGGCACACAAACCTGAACCTGTATCCGTACCCATACCTAAACTGCACTGCAAACAGCTGCAAACAAAATTTACATATTGATCTACTAGCCAAGCCAGAAACCTACTGCACACTAATGAGGAGCAAAAACCCTAAAACTGCTGTCTGTGTATGATATTTTGGCTTGGTTTTTAATTCTCAGTAATTATTATAAGACTTGTATAAGATGTCCAACTTTGGCATGCAGGAATGCTGCCTTCCAGTAGGTGGCGCTGCAGAGGTATTGTTCCATCTTCCTTAGGCCAGCTGCATATAAACAGATTTGCATTACGAAATCCGCAGTCAGCGTCCGCACCGTGGATCCACAGCAAATGCTGTTCATAGTATATTATGAAAAATCGTTTCTTCTTGGACACTCATGGGATCGAATTTCAATTTCCACATAGGGAGGAAAAATCGCAGCATGCTCTATTTTCGTGCAGATTCTGCATGTACCTTCCACAATTGACATTGCAAGATGGTCGGGGATTCTGCGTCATCACTTAGCGATGGCATGGGGAAAAATTTTTTTTTTTGTAAATCTGTACTGCGCATGTCTGACAGCAGTTCGCCGCAGCCATCCACAATACAGATGAAGAACAGAAAGGGAGGTACGTGCAAATGCCGGCCGGTCAGGGTCGTATTCAGCTGTTGGCTCCCACATGTGGAATCAGATCCGTTTGTGTGCATGAGGCCTTATTTTTTATTTCCCAAAGGAGCATAGGTGGGCTTATAAGTCTCCTCACTCACCTTCAAGGTGTCTCCTCACACACCTTCTAGCTCCTCTCCTTAATGGGAGATGATACCCTTCCCGACCCACATAATAGGCCTCTCAGTAGCAAAGACAGAAACCTACTGCACACTGATGAAGGGTAAGAACCCCAAAACAGTTGTATCTGTATAGTTTTCTAGCTTTTAGTTTTCAATTCCAAGTCATTGTTATAAAGACTTGTATAAAGAGTCTGACATTGACTTGCATGAATGCTGCCTTCCAATAGGTGGTCCTGCTGAGGTATTGTTTCATCTTCCTTATTTGTATGTTTTTTGTAGCATTTTTGAAATACAATAAAAAAACACATTAAAAAAACTTCATACTGTATTCAAAAACTATGTGACTTTCTAAGAAACTGCGCACACTATTAAAGACCGTATGTGGATTTAAACTGGCCATATAAAGAAGAAATATAGTTCCTGATTCTGATGCTGCATTTATGTTATTAGCTTGGTTATGGTGGTATATTTGTGTCCTGAGCTGGGTTATGGTGTTGTATCTATGCACTGAGATGGTGTTTTATGAGTTTGGTTCTGGTGCCGTATTAATATACTCGGATTTGTTCTGGTGCAGTATTTTTTTTACTAATTGTATTGAAAAATAACACACATAATAAAACTGTTGCAGCAGACAAATAATACAGATGTGTTTGTACAAAAAAAGTTTACCAACATAATGGTTGGTGGAGAAGCACAAAAGACAATATGAATCTAAGAGTACAGAGTAGCTTAAATAGTAAAAGGGTTACACCATATGAAAATATGTTGGAGTCATTACAAGTAAGGCTCTAAACCACCCCAAGATATTAGGAAATGGTTGGGCCCATCTGACATCACATACATGAATGGAGAAAAGGAGAGGGGGGAGGGAGTGTGATAATCACATGGGAAAAATCACCTGACTCAATGTCTCACTGGTCTTATAGCACAAAAACAGTTTGTACCATTTCTTTAGTATTTATAGTTGTGCACCCCCGATAAGGTATTTGGACCCGCGCACCCCCGTTACACCCCAGTTACTCGGAAAAAGCGGTGCTCGAGTCCAAAAACACCCGAACCGAGTACGTTCGCTCATCTCTATTGTGCATATATTGTATTTATTATTGCATTAGTCATTTCTCATTTACCTGTTATTTATTACTTTTGATGTTGCTTATGTTTTTGTGCTGTAAGACTCATCTATACTCATTAATAACGTAACTCATGGCTAAGGAAGAATATGAGGGATACTAGTATAGATTATGATGGTATCAACTACACAAATAATGGTATAGTAATAAGAATAAAGATAATTATGCAATTAACCATATTGAAGAAAAAACATCTTCTCAATAGCTTTAAAAAGATATATGAACTATAAGGACTCTTGGCAAATGTCCAGAATGTAATATTAAGGCACAAGGCAATGCAGGACAAGGTCCCTAACTGCATGGGACCTTGCCCCCTGACCGATAATAGAAACTGGCCATCCCTCCAGAAAACAAGACAACTATATTGACTGAACTCACATAGGGATCAAACAGATGGAGTCTGTAAGGATGTATCGCAAAGTCATTCCACCTGGCGCCTGATGGAAATCCATTCCTCTGCCTCATATGGAGAACCAAAGAACCTAACACTGTCACCATCATTCCCACATAGACAGGCTAGATAGGTCATGGAATAGAATAGTAGCATCTCTCGTAGCTTGCGCTTAATTGCAACTGTGAGAGAAACCATAGTGTTTGCTGTACACCATCTTGTCCCCCACTCCATTTTGCAACTTGATACATGTATTCAGATATTTTGACACATGAACAGAACAATCAGAGGTTTATAAGGATGTTTACAATGCTTTACAAAGAAAAGCTGCAATTGACCTTCACTCATACAAGCATGTACTCGGGAAAAGATGTTGTGATTAAAATTGGACTTTGTTTAGAAGTATGTTTATGCTATATGGTCAGTCTGCTTAGCAAATGTTAAAACAGATACCGAACAGTTCTACATTTGATTTTATATATATATATATATATATATATATATATATATATATATATACATACAATGTGGGAGTGCAGAAGGGTCTGCAGAGGGCTAGAGACGGGCATTCTGATACTGCAGAAAGGGTTAACACCTATGGGTGTAGCAGGAACTAACATAAAATTAGAAAATTCTGCTATACTCAAGGGGAAGGAGGCATCTTAGCAGAGCTGCAATCCTGTGAGGTCCAGTATGGACTAGATAGAGACGGTGAGAGATGCCACATCAGGACTGGGAGCCTGAGGTCCCGTGCGGACCAGTTGTGGGAACCGTCATGCGTCTGACAGAGGAAGAGGCCCTCTAGACATTCTGAGAGTGGTAGTGACAGTGGCCTTGTGGGTTTGTGTACCCCAGATTATAGACTTTGTATGCTGAATATGTTTGCTATGTTGTGTGAAATAAATACCGGCAGGTGCCAGTGTCAAGAAATTCCAAGTCTCCTAAGCCATTTCTACACATGTGCCAATTCCAGTCTAAGAGGACGGTGATCCACAGGCGAGTAAACCCGCTTGCCACATATGGTGGAGGATGCGGGCCCAAGTGGAATGGTGCACAAAGTGCAAGCCATGTGTATGGTGGATATCTGCTGGGAGTAGCACTGGATGTAATATAAGGGTTAGGAGATGGAAAACTCTGGTTGCTGGAGCAGCGACAGATTGCGGTTTGAAGGGCCAGGAGGCCAAAGCTGCGGTTGCTGTGGGAACAACAAAAGGACCAGACTGAGGATGACGTCTGTGAGAAACAAGTTGGTTAACTTGTTGTTGTGTCATTATATTTGACTATATTGACTATGTAGTCAAGTTGGCAGAGGTTATAAGAGTCCATCTAAAAAACCCTTGCTGGGGTTCTGTGCAGGATGGCACAGTAAGAACTGCACAATGTGAACAGTCTTTTAATTAGGACTGTCCTGCTGTTAAAGTTGTGCAGAAAAAGTTTTCCATTTTGGGAGATTATGGGATGTTTTCTGTGTGTGATGTGTATAGAAATGTTCCCCAAAGGAAGGCAGGCTGTGAACCAGCTGCTATAGAGAACTAAGCCAATGCACGTGGGAGAGTTAGTACTATAAGTGCAAGGATGACTGCTTCTAATAAAACAAAAGATGTAGTTAGTGTGGACCCTATGGTGTAGAATGTAAAAGTAAGTGTAAAGTCATTCATGCAAGCTTATATAAATGTTCTTGAGCAAACAGAGAGACTCAAGAAAAAAAGAGAAAATGCTTGCAAAGAAACCTATCAGTGTGAACAGGACTGCTGAATACATTTGCCGTGTGAAATAAATACTGGCAGGCGCCAGTTTTAAAGAAGGAGTTCTGCAGGTGAGTAAACCCTCTTGCCACATTATATAATGCATGTTACTCAAGCAGGTAAAGGGTGAGGTTACGGATGGAGTATATCTCCCTCCCAGGCTCTTTGTCTGGACAGGGTGGAGATCCAGTCCATAGCTTCACCCTGGCTCTCAACTTAGCTGTAGGCACTGACCCCATCACTGGCGCATAAAAGACTGCAGCTCCAGGGAGTCAGTGTCTGTCAAGCTGAGGAGGGAGCAACACCTCACTGTGTGGACCTGAGCACCCTGCATGGTGCCCCTGTTATTTTGAGAAGGACTTCTCTATTTTGCTTTGGCTTTGTTTGGACTTTACTTTAAAATAAAACTAAGCAAGTTTTATTCACCTGCTGATCCAGTGTGTCTTTACGGCTCCACCCCCTAGAGGACTTGCTTACACTATATATATATATATATACACACACATATTTTTTCTTTACTCTGTAAGCCTTAAAAGGGTTGTCCTGCAACAGCAAGTGGGGTTACACACTTCTATATGGCCATATTAATGCACTTTGTAATATAAATTGTGCATTAAATATTGGCCATACAGAAGTTATATACTTACCAGTTCCGGCATTGGCGTCCCCGTCTCCATGGCTCCGACTAAAGCCTTCTCCTGCCGCGATTAGACGCGCTTGCGCTGTCTTCCCTCTTCTGTCTCGCTCCGGCGTGCTCGCGCTGCACAGGTCTTCTGCGCATGCAGAACAAAAGGCTATTAGAATTCTATGAGGATTACTTCAAGGTTCCATACTCTTTGCCAAAATTAGTGAAAGGAAAACATTAGGGAGTCCAACCTTCCCTCGGAAATTTTTCCTTAAGTAGCTCAGGCTATTTTTATTTTTTGGAATATTTATCCATGGTAACAACCTTACCTCAGAATTTTTTCCTCAAGTAGTGCAGGCTATTTTTATTTTTTGGTATCTGTACGTTGTTATTTACCTAAAAGACACCTAAACTGTACTCCTGCATTTGGTCTGACAGATCAATTGGATCCACAAGTAAGAAGCTCATTCTTACACTTATATCTGTCCCTCCCTATGCAGTGTCAGTGACGGTAGGCCAGTGGACAGAAAAGGACACTACTGTCATGTTTGTGCTTTGTCCAAGAACTAGACAGAGGTATATTCTTGTTGTTATTTGTGTAAATGTAAGTTATGTGCAAGTTTGAAGTGCATATGATTTTCAAATAGTGGAGTGGTGTTACAGTTGCGTTTGCAAAGTGATGGTGTCCAAAAGGGAAATAAGTAGTTCTTGTTTGAATGTCTCGTCCCTGAGCAGTGAATGTACTTGAACGTGGAATAATGTTGAGGTAGAGGGTAGATGCACCATTGGCACTTTAATCTTCATGTAAAACCTGACTCTTCCTATTACAGGAAGCCGTGGAAGTTGCTCTCATAGTATTGTTGGCCATTCTGTTTGTTACTTTTATCAGTTGGTTAATGTGGAAAGCTGTGACTGACCAAAGAAAATGGTACCCAACCATCCATTTCCTCTAAGATGCATTACACGGGGTGCAGAGCGGTAACGCCTAGACAGTATAGCTTCTAGGTTGCATCATACAGGTTGCAAAGTGGCATCACCTAGACCTGTATATGTTTCTAAAAGTAGTGTCCCAGCACCCAAATAGACACCCAATTACATGGGCTGCAGAGCATCAACGCTTAGACCCATATAATTTAAACTGGGTGGGTTCATGAAAGAATGAAAGGGTAAGAGTGAGTTATGGGAAAGAAACTTGGATATGGGGGCACCGTCTCTCAGAGGAAGACAGCCAAACATATTGTAGAACAGAGAGAAGGAAATGAAGTGGTCAAGGGGTGTCTGAGAATGTTAAAGCATGTGGGGATTGATCTAGAAGGTTGTTTGGATGTTGAGGGGTGAAATGGTAAATAGCTGGAGGAGAATTTCGGATAAAGTGACACGTGGTGGATATAAGGAGTATGAAAGTGACAATTGGGCATGTGTTTGTTCTGAGGATTGTTGTTGCCATCGGATGACTAACATTGGACAGAACACGTAAAACCATAGTAAGTAAAAAAATGTCTTACCTGTATATTTGTTTTGCTGTTGGCTGTCCTATGTAAGTACAATCCTAGTTTCTACTTCACATGGTAAGCTTATCAGTCTGTGTACGAATTAATAAATTTCCCCACCACCTGTGTATTGTGGATTTGCAGTTTGCAAAGGGGAGAAGCTTTCTTACATAGAGTCCATGTAGAGTCTTGTCTAGAAAGAGTTATGGTTTCTTACCACTTCTTCTTACTCCTTCTCAAAACTGAAGGTAAATTGCAGAGGGAGAAGCTGTCAGCTTCAGAGAGTTTTCATGAGAATTTTGTTAATTCTGCATAGAACTATGCTCAATGAATCATACGGACTACAGCAGGTTGTATAAGTGGATTGAGAGAGTGAATAATTAAATAATTAAAGTGTCACAGAAAATGTGTGCTGAAGGTTACAATGAAGTTGAATTGAAAGGATGTTTATGTACAGTAATTTAAACATGTCTCAGTCAAGGAGAATTTGTGAATTTTTTTGTATGAGTGTGAAGGGTCCATGTATAAGTTATATTCTGTTATATATTGTATGTATACTATTGGATTGCTGGAAACAAAGTGTGAGAGAGATGCTGAAGCAGTTAGCCAGACCACAAGGGGTAAGGAAAGGCTGGGAAGAAGAGTCTACTATTGGTTTATGATGCTAAAATTAGATAATTGTGTACTTGACAAGCCTGATAAATACATTACAAAAAGAATCAAATTAATAAAAAGGATTTACTTAAAGGGTAGCACATTTCCAATGTGGTTAGATTTATGATGCCAGAGACCTGCCAAGTCAATGTATTAGGCGCAGAAATGCTTACAGCAATACAAGCAATAATTTAATGTACCCCAAACAATATTAGGGTTACTAGTCCCTTGATAAAGCAAAAGTTAACCACCTTTTGTGCAGTTCTTATGGTTGCAGATATTAAACCCTTCCCGCTCCAGGACGTAAATGTCAGGGTATGTATGAAGAGAGGTCTCGGGCGACCTCTCTTCATACAGCGCAGGCGTCAGCTGTTTATTACAGCTGACACCCGCGGGCAATAGCTGCAATCGGTCACGCGGCCTTTCACGGCTATTAACCCTTTAAAGGCCTCTGTTAATTCTGACAGCAGTTAAATTCCGTGAGCGATGTTCGGGGGTCCCGTATGCCCCTCAACCCCCCCCCATTCCCCCGCCATGAGATTGGGGGAGCCATGCAGGTGTCATGACATCGGGGGCATTCTGAAAGGCCCCAGGGCTGCCTTAGGAGACTGCCTATCAAGCCATCCCCATGAGGAGGCTTGACAGACTGCCTGTCAAATCGCAGTATGACGTAATGCTACAGCATTACGTCATACTGCAGGAGCGATCAAAGCATCGCTAGTTGTAGTCCCCAAGGGGGCTTAAAGGAAAAGTGAAAATATGATCAATAAAGTTTTATTAATTGTAAATAAAAAAAAGCTATAAAAGTTCAAATGATCCCCCTTTTGCCATATCTATAATTTAAAAATCTAAATCATAAAAGAAAAATACATATTTGGTTTGTAAAAGTCTGATCTATCAAAGTAGTACATTATTTACCCCGCAAGGTGAACGTCGTCCGAAAAAAAAATAAAGAACACCAGAAATGCACTTTTTAGTTACCCTGTCTACCAGAAAAACTGCAATAAAAAGCTATCAAAAAGTCATATTTATTCCGAATTAGTACTAACGGAAACTACAGGATATCCCACAAAAAATCAGCCCTCGCACAACTATATCGATGGAAAAATAAAACTGTTATTGCGTGCTGAAAATGGCAGCAGAAAATAATTGAAAAAAATTAAATGTCTTTAAAAAAGAAAGAGTAGTACAGTAAAAGAAAAAACTATTCAAGTTCGGTATTGTAGCAATCATACTGACGCATAGAATCAAGTTATCGTGTTGCTTTTGTTGCAGTTCGTGCACTGCAGAAACAAGACGCACTGAAAGATGGCGGAATGTCGTTTTTGTTTTTTTTCATTTTACTCCACTTACAGTTTTTTAAAAGTTCTTCAGTACATTATATGGTACGTTAAATAACTAGTCCCACAAAAAATAAGGCTGCATACAGTGATGTCGATGGATAAATAAAGCAGTTACGATTTTTTTTAAAAGGGGGAGGAAAAAACGAAAATTGGGGAAAAAAAGGGGCTGCGTCATTAAGGGGTTAATGATTATTGTCTCCTCTATTTGCAACAAGTCTTTACGTAGGTACCAGAGCTGTTGTGGGTCCCTTCCTGTTATGCAGTCCTAGTGTTGAGCACAAACGAAACATCCTTCAGCTTCCAAACTCATTAAGTATGAGACCACCCTACTAGCAGCCTCCCATTACAGTAAAGATAGTTCTAAATCCAGCATTATTACTTCAGCTGAATTTGGAAAGAGGGGAGGTAGGGGCAGCAAGGGCAAACCATGACATTGAATCTCAAGTGCATGATTGTCTAGGAATAATGGAAAGTGAAATTTGGGGTCTTGAAAAATGTTGTTGAAACTACCATTGCGAATGCAGAGTTTTTCATAATTGGTTCCAGATATTATGGAAATGGACAAGCAAAATAGGCTATGCAGTTGAAACCAACAATGAAGTAATTGTACAAAAGCCACTCACTTCCTGGAAAGTTTTCTCAGGAAGCAGAGATGATGGAGCTTGCTGAAGCATGTAAGCTGGCCAGAGGGTAAGACTGCTAATGTCTACACCAACCCAAGGTACACATTTGGAGATGCACATGATTTTGTACCTTTATGGCACTGTAGAAATTTCATGGAGTGCTCGGGTAAGCCAATCCGTAATTCAGAGGCAGTGTGTTTGTTGTACAAGGCTTTAGCTCTTCCCACACAGGTGGCTATTATCAAAGTCCAGGCTTATAGCAAGGAGACAATTTCTGAGGCTTTAGGGAACTGGAAAGCAGACACAGAAGCCTGACTCCCCTTGAATAAGGTAAGTGCTGTTAAGCTGGTAGCACCCGAAGCGGGTGTGGAGATCTCTCTGTTGCTTAAAATTGCAGGAATAGGCCTCAAAGGTAAAAAAGGAAGAGTGGCAAAAGAAAGGAGCAGAACAGAATGCTGACTGAGTCTGGAGGAAGGGTAACCTGCTGTGCCTCCCCCACATGCTCTACTCCATGATATTACACCTGAGCCATGGCCAACCAATCAATCCAAGTAGGTAATGTGTGGTATGGTGTCTCCTGCAATCACAACTTGTACAGGGATGCATATTATGAGTCCGTCATAACCCAGGCCAATTGGTCAAGGTACATTCTCACTGCATGCAATGGCCAAAGTATCCATTTCAGCGACTGCAGATTGACTACATGCAGCTACCATAAAAAGGTGTTTTGGAGTTTGTATTAGTTTGCATAGACCTCTTTTCACGTTAGTTAGAAGCATGGCTTGTAAACTAAAATAAATCTTGTTATTTGTATATCGCCAACTTATTCCGCAGCACTTTCAGGTAATTTATTTATTATCCCCCACCAAGTTGGGTACTCATTTTACCGACCTCAGAAGGATGGCAGGCTGAGTCTACCTTGAGCCGGCTACCTGAACCTTACGAGGATTGAACTTACAACCTTCAGGTCATGAGCGAGAGCTTACACTCTGCACCACACAAGGCTCAATAAACTAAAATGAAATAAATAAAATGTCAACACCAACACTACAGCAAGGAAATTGCTGATTGAAGTAATTTGCACATATGGTGTACCAGAAAGTCTTAGAAAGTAATAGAGTACACATTTATTATCCTCTACTCAGTCAGAACAATGCCAAATTGTAAGACTAAGCTGTCCCTATATGAAGTTTCATTTGGTAGGGCCACCTGTAACAGGCCTATACTTTTTCCAGGCCCAGCATAATGACCTCACCTCCTATGTGCCTTATCCCCTTAGTGACCAAGCCTGTTTGCGCCTTAATGACCATGCCAAATTTTGGAAATCTGACATGTAAAATCATGATGTAAAAATACCGGAAAGGTTTTGCATAACCAAGTGATTCTGACATTGTTTTTTCGCCACATGTTGTACTTTATTTAGGCAGAAAAAATAGACCGATAGAATTTGTGTATATTTATTAAAAGCGCCAAAATTGGGAAAATTTTTTTAAAAAAATCATCATTTTTTCACATTTTCAACTGCAATATCTCAAATATGTGCAAACATAATATAGAAATTTTTGATAAGATATATATTTCCATCTGTTTACTTTATTTTGGGCGCACATTGGAAAAACTTTAGTTTTTTTTTTAACCATTTAGGAGACGTACAGATTTAACACTGATTATTAACATTTTGAGGAACACATTATTTTCTGGCACCAAGCCAAGATTGTAAAGGTTCATAAGTGTCAGAATGATAGATTCCCCCACAAATGACAAAAAAAGTACAGCCCTTAATATATTTACTGATGGGTGTGATGAGAATTTTGACCCCACAGTTTCTTTTCAGGAATTAAATTAAATTTAATATTTTTGCAAATATGTAATTATAAACACAGGATTTTTTCTATAGTGCACATGAAAATGAGGATTTGAACCCTAAAATGGACACCCCTTTTTGTCCTGTGTTCAGAAACATACCCATTGTGGCCCTAATCTTATGTCCGTATGCACAATGGGGCCCAAACGGAAAGGAATAGCCGGTGGCTTTCAGATCAGACATTTTGCTTGAAGGCGCTTTATGCCCCATTGCCCACTTGTAGACCCCTTGAGCGGCCAAAACAATAGAGAACCCCCACAAATGACCCCATTTTGGAAACTAGACCCCTTAACAAATTCATCTAGAGGTGTACTGCGTGTTTTGACCCCGCACTTTTTGAATGAATCGAAGCAAAGCAGACGGAAAAAAATTACAATTTTTATTTTTTTAGCAATTATGTCATTTTAAAAATAGTTTTTTTTTGTACAGCACACATATGAATGAAGATTTTCACCCCAAAATAGATCCCCCTGTTTGTCCTGTGTTCAGAAACATACCCACCATGGCCGTAATGTTATGTCCGTATGCACAGCAAGACCCTAACCGAAAGGAGCAGCGGGTGGTTTTCAGAACAGACATTTTGATTGAAGGCGTTTTAGGCCCCATTGCCCACTTGTAGAGCCCGTGAGCGGCCAAAACGATATAGAACCCCCACAAATGACCCAATTTTGAAAAATAGACCCCTTAATAAATTCATCTAGTGGTGTACTACGAATTTTGACCCCACCGTTTTTGAATAAATCAAAGCAAAGCAGAAGGAAAAAATTACGATTTTTGTTTTTTTGGCAATTGTGTCATTTTAAAAATAGATTTTTTTGTACAGCAAACATAGGAATGAAGACTTTCACCCCAAAATAGATACCCCCGTTTGTCCTGTGTTCAGAAACATACCCATTGTGGCCCTAATCTTCTGTCTAGATGCACAATGGGGCCCAAACTAAACAGAGCGTCAAACTTTAACTGTCTTTTAACTTTTACGTGATAGCCATTATCCATAGACAATGGCGATCATGTGACCGAGGACCACTGATCGCAGCGCCGCATGACATCTCCAAGCTTCTGGCTACCTTTAGTAGCCAGGAGCAAGGAGATTTTATATATCCTGTGCCCTCCCCAGCTTCTGCGCTTGAGTCTGTCATTATAGCAACAGGCACATGCGCCAAACCTGGAAAAAGGTCCACAGATAAGGATCCCATCGGGGGACATCACCAGTGGCCTTGGTTAAGCAATATCACCTCCATTGGATAGCAGCGATTATGTGACGGGGAACCGCATACAGCAGCTCCCGGCCACAGCCCCCTGCTCTCGGCTACTCAAACTAGCCAGGAGCAGGGAGTTTTTAAATTTCCCAGGCCTGCCGGCCCTATGCGCATGCCTGTGACGTAATGCGTATGGCGTGCATGCGCAGACCCCAACTGCAGGTCCTGGGAGGACTACAAAGACGCCAGGCATCGCGGAGGACTGGGGGTGAGTATTCTCAGCTCCCCTTACAGATCCGATCCGTAAGGGGAGCTGAAACTTTGACTTTGACTTTTTTTTACTGCCCATTGACTTTAATCGCGTGAGCGGGGTCCCGCGGCCCGTGATGACAGCTCCATGCTGTCGGCTACCTCCGGTAACTGACAGCGTGAAGCTGTCAAGTCCTGAGCCTGCAGGGCTGTCATTCCCATAGGATGCATGTTTTTACGTCCTCTGGGAATTAAGCCCAGCAGGCCAGGACGTAAAAAGGCAATGGGCTGGTCACTAAGGGGATTAATCAGGAGTTAACTGTCACTCATAAACATGTATTTTCCTTGATTCTAGATCCAGACTCAAAAGAGGAGTCACATGGCTTGCTTTCAGGTGACTAGATTGTTCTAATAGGACATATCAGAAAAAGTTTGTAACCAAAATTTGATGGTCCATACCAGATCCAGTTGATAACTTCCATTCCACTTAAAATTGGAAGGAAAAGACTACTGGATACACGCCAGCCACTTCATAGGAGTCCTTGCTCCTGAACCAAAAAAAGACTCTTGTTACTATTGCTATGTGCTGCCCTGCACACATATGGATTTAATAATGTGCTAAAAGATGATTGGGACAATGACTTTGTTACAAATCATGAAGTACTTGTAGCATTGGATGATGCAGAAAAAACTGAAAAATATTGATACAACATAACACGGTAGCAACCATGTCATTAAGTATATACATAGCCTGTGGGCATGAAGCATACAAATGGTTCCCTCTTAAAGATACACACCTTAGTACCATTGCTAGGCTTATGCCTGCCACATTTGTGCTATCGCATGATGGTCTGTCTCAATGGTAAGCCCTGAACACACACTCTTTAAGAGAGTGTTGCGAATAATTGGCCAAGGCCAAATAGTAAGCCTCTTGTGATGTTCTATGGGCATAGCTAACAGAATTTTTAACTCATGGTTTATTTTCCCATTCATTCTACAAATGTTGGACAAGTAGTAAAGCGACTCACAAATTCTCTGCAATGGAACAGGGTTCCAAAACATGAACAGAGAAATGTTCTGTAACAAGATAGTAGCGAGTCTGAGTCATATCAGAAACATTAAACTGCCAACAGGGTGGGTTTATGCTAAAAATACTACTGTGTCAAGTAATGGACATGACGTGCATAAATGGTTCCAGGACACTTGGACTTCTTTAAAACTGGTGCCTGACAGCATTTATTCCGCAGCAAACATGTACAGTAAACGGCAGTAACACAAAGTCCGTAATTAAGGGTTCACAAACCCACAGGGCCACCATAACTACCCTGCCTGGGGGTGTCTAGAAGGCATCTTCCTCAATCAGACGCATGACAGTTCCCGCAACTGGTCTGCGTCAGCCCCCTAGCTTGCAGCACTTCACCTCTGCTGTGCTTGTACTCGCCCCATTGAGTGTGGCAGGAGCTGATGCTTTTATCTCACTTCCTGCCACACCCAAAGGTGTTAACTCTTTCCCTCAGTACCAAAAGGACTGTCTGCAGCCCTCACCAGGCCCTTCTGTGTACTGCATATCTACACTACATACACCTACATTCCTGCTAACGTAACTGGGGGTCCTTGTACTTTGTCATGCTAAGGGTATTCTCATGCATCAAAAACCTGACTACAATTTCAGGGTAAAAGGGTAGTACAGATACTCAGGCAAGATAAGGATCAGGGATGGTTTGATTGGCTTTTCATTTCCTGGTTCAGTGTGTCTTGGCTCCGCTAACTCTTCGGTATATTTTGTGATCTAATGGTAAGCTTTATACGCTTTTGCTGTTGCATTCAAAGCATAACTAATCTAGTGAGTTAATGTAATAATTGGTTC
The DNA here is from genome assembly GCF_035609145.1 of Eleutherodactylus coqui. Taxonomy (NCBI): domain Eukaryota; kingdom Metazoa; phylum Chordata; class Amphibia; order Anura; family Eleutherodactylidae; genus Eleutherodactylus; species Eleutherodactylus coqui. The sequence continues at coordinate 259,288,567 of NC_089837.1, read as the reverse complement.
AGGGGTCTATGAACAAAGGATCGCAACTCATGTTATTAAGGTAAATCTGAGCCAGATACAACTAGATGGTTGCGTCATGTTTAGAGATGAGCGAGCACCAAAATGCTCGGGTGCTCGTTACTCGGGTCGAAATTTTCGCGATGCTCGAGGGTTCGTTTCGAGTAACGAACCCCATTGAAGTCAATGGGTGACCCGAGCATTTTTGTATTTCGCCGATGCTCGCTAAGGTTTTCATCTGTGAAAATCTGGGCAATTCAAGAAAGTGATGGGAACGACACAGCAACGGATAGGGCAGGCGAGGGGCTACATGTTGGGCTGCATCTCAAGTTCACAGGTCCCACTATTAAGCCACAATACCGGCAAGAGTGCCCCCCCCCCTCCCAACAACTTTTACTTCTGAAAAGCCCTCATTAGCATGGCATACCTTAGCTAAGCACCACACTACCTCCAACAAAGCACAATCACTGCCTGCATGACACTCCGCTGCCACTTCTCCTGGGTTACATGCTGCCCAACCCCCCCCCCCCCCCCCACAGCGCACACCAAAGTGTCCCTGCACAGCCTTCAGCTGCCCTCCTGCCACACCACCCTCATGTCTATTTATAAGTGCGTCTGCCATGACGAGGAACCGCAGGCACACACTGCAGAGGGTTGGCACGGCTAGGCAGCGACCCTCTTTAAAAGGGGTGGGGCGATAGCCCACAATGCTGTACAGAAGCAATGAGAAATATAATCCTGTGCCACCGCCATCAGGAGCTGCACACGTGGGCATAGCAATGGGGAACCTATGTGCCACACACTATTCATTCTGTCAAGGTATCTGCATGCCCCAGTCAGACCGCGGTTTTTAATTCATAGACACAGGCAGGTAAAACTCCCTATTGTGAAGTCCCTGTGGACCCACAGCATGGGTGGCTCCCTGGAACCCACCGGCGGTACATAAAAATATCCCATTGCATTGCCCAACACAGCTGAGGTAGTAATGTCGTGCTTAATGCAGGTGGGCTTCGGCCCACACTGCATGCCCCAGTCTGACTGGGGTTCTTTAGATGTGGAAACAGATGCATTTATAATTCTCTGTGGACCCACAGCATGGGTGGCTCCCTGGAACCCACCGGCGGTACATAAAAATATCCCATTGCATTGCCCAACACAGCTGAGGTAGTAATGTCGTGCTTAATGCAGGTGGGCTTCGGCCCACACTGCATGCCCCAGTCTGACTGGGGTTCTTTAGATGTGGAAACAGATGCATTTATAATTCTCTGTGGACCCACAGCATGGGTGGGTGCCAGGAAGCCACCGGCGGTACATAAATATATCCCATTGCATTGCCCAACACAGCGGATGTAACGTCAGCTGTAATGCAGGTGGGCTAAAAATTCATTTGATTACACTGTAGGCGAGGGCCCACAAAAATTGCTGTATCAACAGTACTAATGTACATCCAAAAAATTGGCCATGGCCAACCAAGAGGGCAGGTGAAACCCATTAATCGCTTTGGTTAATGTGGCTTAAGTGGTAACTAGGCCTGGAGGCAGCCCAGTTTAACGAAAAATTGGTTCAAGTTAAAGTTTCAACGCTTTTAAGAGCATTGAAACGTATAAAAATTGTTTAGAAAAATTATATGAGTGAGCCTTGTGGCCCTAAGAAAAATTGCCCGTTCGGCGTGATTACGTGAGGTTTCAGGAGGAGGAGCAGGAGGAGGAGGAGGAATATTATACACAGATTGATGAAGCAGAAATGTCCCCGTTTTGGATGGTGAGAGAGAACGATGCTTCCATCCGCGGATGCAGCCTACGTATTGCTTAGGTATCGCTGCTGTCCGCTGGTGGAGAAGAGAAGTCTGGGGAAATCCAGGCTTTGTTCATCTTGATGAGTGTAAGCCTGTCGGCACTGTCGGTTGACAGGTGGGTACGCTTATCCGTGATGATTCCCCCAGCCACACTAAACACACTCTCTGACAAGACGCTAGCCGCAGGACAAGCAAGCACCTCCAGGGCATACAGCGCGAGTTCAGGCCACGTGTCCAGCTTCGACACCCAGTAGTTGTAGGTGGCAGAGGCGTCACGGAGGACGGTCGTGCGATCGGCTACGTACTCCCTCACCATCCTTTTATAGTGCTCCCGCCGACTCAGCCTTGACTGGGGAGCAGTGACACAGTCTTGCTGGGGAGCCATAAAGCTGGCAAAGGCCTTCGAGAATGTTCCCCTGCCTGCGCTGTACATGCTGCCTGATCTCTGCGCCTACCCTGCTACCTGGCCCTCGGAACTGCGCCTTCTGCCACTAGCGCTGTCGGATGGGAAGTTTACCATCAGTTTGTCCACCAGCGCCCTGTGGTATAGCATCATTCTCGAACCCCTTTCCTCTTCGGGAATGAGAGTGCAAAGGCTCTCCTTATACCGTGGATCGAGCAGTGTGTACACCCAGTAATCCGTAGTGGCCAGAATGCGTGTAACGCGAGGGTCACGAGAAAGGCATCCTAACATGAAGTCAGCCATGTGTGCCAGGGTACCTGTACGCAACACATGGCTGTCTTCACTAGGAAGATCACTTTCAGGATCCTCCTCCTCCTCCTCTTCCTCCTCCTCAGGCCATACACGCTGAAAGGATGACAGGCAAGCAGCATGGGTACCGTCAGCAGTGGGCCAAGCTGTCTCTTCCCCCTCCTCCTCATCCTCCTCATGCTCCTCCTCCTCCTCCTGAACGCGCTGAGATATAAACAGGAGGGTGCTCTGACTATCCAGCGACATACTGTCTTGCCCCGGCTCTGTTTCCGAGCGCAAAGTGTCTGCCTTTGTGCTTTGCAGGGAACTTATCAAGATGCATAGCAGAGGAATGGTGACGCTAATGATTGCAGCATCGCCGCTCACCACCTGGGTAGACTCCTCAAATTTTCCAAAGACCTGGCAGATGGCTGCCAACCAGGCCCACTCTTCTGTAAATAATTGAGGAGGCTGACTCCCACTGCGCCGCGCAAGTTGGAGTTGGTATTTCACTATAGCTCTACACTGCTCATAGAGTCTGGCCAACATGTGGAGCGTAGAGTTCCACTGTGTGGGCACGTCGCACAGCAGTCGGTGCACTGGCAGATTAAACCGATGTTGCAGGGTCCGCAGGGTGGCAGCGTGCGTGTGTGATTTGCGGAAATGTGCGCAGATCCGGCGCACCTTTCCGAGCAGGTATGACAAGTGGGGGTAGCTTTTCAGAAAGCGCTGAACCACCAAATTAAACACATGGGCCAGGCATGGCACGTGTGTGAGGCTGCCGAGCTGCAGAGCCGCCACCAGGTTACAGCCGTTGTCACACACGACCATGCCCGGTTGGAGGCTCAGCGGCGCAAGCCAGCGGTCGGTCTGCTCTGTCAGACCCTGCAGCAGTTCGTGGGCCGTGTGCCTCTTATCTCCTAAGTTGAGTAGTTTCAGCACGGCCTGCTGACGCTTGCCCACCGCTGTGCTGCCGTGCCGCGCGACACCGACTGCTGGCGACTGGCTGCTGCTGACACATCTTGATTGCGAGACAGAGGTTGCGTAGGAGGAGGAGGAGGGTGGTTTAGTGGAAGAAGCAATATCCTAACCACCACTTCTATTCCTGGACTATTACTGCAAGGCGCAATGCTCTGCAGACTGCCGATTTTGAAAAAAAAAAAATTTGTGCAACACTGCTAACAGCACCCTCCACAGTACTGCACACGGATAGATGTGGCCCTGAGAAGGACCGTTGGGGTTCTTGAAGCCTACACTAACTCCTAACACTCTCCCTATAGCAGCTCCGGCACCAACAGCAATTTCCCTCAGCTAACTCACAAGACATCTGAGGCGAGCCGCGGGAGGGGCCGACTTTTATACTCGGGTGACATCTGATCGCCCCAGCCACTCACAGCAGGGGGGTGGTATAGGGCTTGAACGTCACAGGGGGAAGTTGTAATGCCTTCCCTGTCTTTCAATTGGCCAGAAAAGCGCGCTAACGTCTCAGAGAGGAAACTGAAAGTAACCGAAACACCGCGTGGTACTCGTTAAGAGTAACGAGCATCCCGAACACCCTAATATTCGCACGAATATCAAGCTCGGACGAGTACGTTCGCTCATCTCTAGTCATGTTTCATCATGCTATATCTGTACCCGTACCCAGAACACATGAGCCTCCCACACAGTTGGATTATGGATAATTCTTTGAAACGTCCATCTTCCTAGAGTTAGGGAAGGCAACACATTCCTTAGTGTTTAGCTCAAGTTTCAGGGATGAGAATGGAGATCATGCTAACTGTGGGACAATATGACATGAGGAAACATTCGCAAAAGGAGGGATTTGTAAGAAACCATAGTGCTTGCTGAACACCATCTTGTTCCCCACTCCATTTTCTGACTTACTTGAAACATGTATTTAGGTGTTTTGGCACAAGAACGGGACAGTCTGACATTTACAAGGACGTTTACAAGCCCTCAAGAAGAAAAGCTGCAGTTAACCCTTGATCACAAAAGTATGTGTTCACAGGATGACGGTGTGATTAAATATACTTTGTTTAGAGATATACTCATGCTGTATGATCAGCCTGCTTAGCAAATGGTAGAACAGATGAATATATATATATATATATATATATATATATATATATATATATATATATATACACTTATACATTGTAAAAATGTGGGAGGAAGAGTACTGGAGTGACTGTACATCTCACCCAGATGCTAAGCCTGGGTGAAATAAAACTCCAGTACAGGTCATCTTCTTATGTCTCAGTGAGCTTAGATGTGTCCACAGAGTCACAAAAGGCTGCAAGTCCAGGCAGTCAGAGTTAGAACCTGGAGTGACCATATCTACCATTGTGAATTTCTGATATTTTGCTGACTGTTACTGACAATTCCTGCATATTAGCAGTAGGTGAGAAACAACTGTCTAGTTAGCACCCTGACAAGCATTTATTTTGTTTGATTGCACTAAGTATACATGCTGCCAGTGGCTATTGTTTATTTCCACTGGGTTTTACTTTCTGTTTCTGAAAACAAAAATAAAAACTGGCTGGACTTTTATACGGACTGAGTAAGTGGTTGTGTCCTCGCTGCCCCCACCACCCCCACTCCATAATACAGAACCTGCCACATGTGGTGGAGAATGAGGGCAACAGCATGCCAACCAATTGATGCTAAAGGACTAATTTGATTATGCCGTATTCAACCCCGCCTCAGTTTTGGCCCCTCCCCACTGCTGACATGTCAGATTTGACCCCTCCCCGCTGCGACGCTGCTCACATCTCTGGTAGTTTGTGGAGAGAGAGAGAGAAAAGCTCGGCAACCGGCGGGTCCCATACAAAAGTGCTCGAGTCTCCCATTGAAGTCAATGGGGTTCGTTACTCGAATAGAGCTCTCGAATTTTATGAAAAGCTTGATTCGAATAACGAGGACCCGAGCATTTTGGTGCTCGCTCATCTCTAAAAAAAATATGTTCTTTAAATGACATATTTGCAAAAATATAAAATGTTTTTTCTCCTCTAAATTGCATGAATTCCAGAAAAAAAACTGTGGGGTCAAAATACTCATGACACCCCTCAGTGAATATATTAAGGAGTGTAGTTTTTTAAATGGGGTCATTTGTGGGGGTATTTATCATTCTGACACCTATGAGTCTTTGCAATTTTGGCTTGGTGTAGGGAAAAAAATGTGTTCCTCAAAATGTTAAGTAATATTAAATTTGTACGTCTCCTAAATGGTTAAGAAAAAACAACAAAGTTTTTCAAATGTGCGCCCAGAATAGTAACAAAGTAAACACATGGAAATATATATCTTAGCAAAAATTTGTACAGTTGTTTGGACATTTTTGAGATATTACAGTTAAAAATGTGAAAAAATAACATTTCTTCCAAAATTTTCCCAATTTTGGCACTTTTAATAAATATACACAAATTCTATCCGTCTATTTTTACTACCTAAATGAAGTACAACATGTGGCGAAAAAACAATGTCAGAATCACTTTGATATGCAAAACCTTTACGGAGTTATTCTATGTTAAAGTGACACATGTCGGATTTCCAAAATTTGGATCCATTACTAAGGTGCAAACAGGCTTTGTCACTAAGGGGTTAAGAAATATTGCTGCCCAGAGTATTGCACAAGAATTGTTTTATGTTTTCCAGAACAAAGATCCCTAAAGAAATCCTTACTGACCAAGGGACACTATTTATGTAAAAAATAATGAAAGAACTGTGCCAACTGTTTAATATCAAACAGCTACATACAGCTTTATACCTCATACAGATGGGTTAGTGGAGTGATTTAACAAGACTCTAAAGTAAATGTTAAAAAGGGTAATAGACAAAGACAGTTGTGAGTGCGACTTTCTATTCCTGTATCTGATGTTCTCCCTTAGAGAAGTACCACAGGCTTCTACTGGGTTCTGCCCCTTTGAGTTGGTCTATGAACACCTGCAAGAGGCCCAAAACGGTGGAAAGCAAAGTCTCTATGAAATAGTAGAGAAGGTTCGGAATGTAAATTATAAAGTACACCAACCAGGAAAAAGAAAGCCTTACCACATTTGCCATGGCAGTTTAACAAAACCCTGGAAGGATACGGAGACTTAGGGTGCCTCAGGTGTTAGGGAGGAAAAGCTATAGCAATCCATTCACACAGTCAGAATAGGAGACTCTCTCTAAGTGCAACAACAACAAGAGGCCAAAGAGTTTCTGTAGAAAAATGAAAGTAAGTTCTCTGACCTGGCGTGTCGCACACATGTAGTAAAGCGTGACATAATAACTGAGCCTGGGGTGGAGGTAAATCTCAAACCATACAGGATACTGGAAGCACATAGAGAAGCAGATTCTGCTGAGGTTAAAAGCATGCCTGAGCTAGTAGTGACTTAGGAGTCAATAAATGCGTGGCCAAGCCCCATTGTTTTGATTCTCAAACCAAATAGCACTTGGAGACTCTGTAATGACTTCAGAAAGCTAAACGAAATCTCCATGCTTATTGCTGACCCTATGCGAAGGGTGGATGAGCTGATTGAGAAATTGGGTGATGCCAGATACATTGTTGACAGGTGTGTTTAGCAGGTTAATGGGCACTGGAGTCCTTAAAATACTATCTCCTGGGCAGAAACTTTAGGCTGCTATCTGACCATGCCTCCTTAATGTGGATGAAGCAAAATAAAGAGAAAAATGCAAGGGTTACAACATGATTTTTGTCACTAAGGAACTTTGCATTTGGCTAAAATTGCAAACGCTCCAGTAAGGAGAAAAAGGGGGGATGGGGGGGGGGGGGGTCGTAGACATGCGGAAGAAAGAGTACTGGAGGGAGTATACATTTCACCCAGATGCTAAGTCTGGGTGAGATAAAACTCCAGTACAGGTCTTCCTCCTGGATCCCAGTGAGCTCAGCTGTGTCCACTAAGCTCATCACAGGGACATAAAAGGCTGCAGGTACTGGTGTCCTATGTCAACACCTGAAGCTAGGGGTTCACCGAGCAGAGCTGGAGGTAACGCCCCTAGCTGCCGATTGGCTCCTGGTCTCTGCTGTGTCCCATTCACACTGTTACTTTCGCAGGGTGACAGGCTCCTGCTCTGCCATCTTCAGCCCTGGACCCTAAGCTCCTGCATGCCGCTCCTTCCAGCAGTGAGTCACAGATGGCGCTCTTTCTCCTGGCCGGCCAGTTACTTGCCAGCTGCTAATAATCGGCTGCTGCTGTTTTGTGTCTTCAGCCCTGGCCCCTCCAGATGGGGAGAGTGACAGCTGGGTCGGGAGCGGACATGGGAGGATGGAGGGGGGGAGAGTGAAAGCCAAATCAGTACAGCGGTGCCAGGGGGTGAGATAGGAGCCGGGCGGGGAAAGTGACAGTCGGGGCCAGGAGTGGAGATAGCTGTAGTAGAACCAGGATTAGGCAGAGGAGTAGTAGGAAGGCGAGGAGATGTGTGAGCTGTCAATGGGGAGAGCCGGTACATGTGTTTCTGGGGAGCTGTGTGCGGGGCATCAACCAATCCGCAGCTGTGGGAGTGACCTGCCTGTCCCCTGTAACTTAGCCCGACCAACTCATGTCTCCACCAATACTTCCGGTGGAGACATATTACACCAGTACCAAGGCTGCAAGTCCAGGCAGTCAGAGTTAGAACCTGTGATAACCATATCTACCATTGTGAACTTCTGTTGTTTTGCTGACAATTCCTGCATATTAGGAGGTGAGAAATGACTGTATATAGTAGCACCCTGAAGAGCAAGTGTTTATTTTGTTTAATTGCACTAAGTATACGTACTGCCAGTGGCTGTTGTTTTTTCCACTAGGTTTTACTTTCCGTTTCTGAAACCAAAAATAAAACTGGCTAGACTTTTATATGGACTGAGTGAGCGGCTTTGTCCTCACCAATTCAACCCCCCCCCCCCCCCATGCAGACATTGCCACAACATATACATATATTATGTATATGTTATTATATATAACTATGTAAGCCTTAACTAAGCTCAGGTAACTGATCAATGATTGCCAAGCATTGCCAGCGTATAAGCTCAGGAATGCTTACAGTTTACTAATTAACGATTTCAGACAGTTAGGAAAACAGCTCATGATCAGAGAGGAGTTCTGCTTATAAACTGACGGGCAGCTTGCAGGTCCATATCCCTATCTCGACAATTAAGTAGCATGCTAGTAGCTGTCTTGGTTCGGGGGGGAAATGGGAGGCTGCATTGGGACCTGGTGTGCTCTCTCCACAATAAAAGCTCTAAAGAAAGGAGCCTCAGGAAACAGGTCACATAACTAGAGATGAGCGAGCGTACTCGTTAAGGACAGATACTCGAGCGAGTATAGTCTTTTTTGAGTACTTGCCTGCTCGCCTGCAAAGATTCACGTGCCAGCGGGGGGAATGGGTGGGAGATATCTCTCCCTCTCTCTCTCTCTCTCTCTCTCTCTCTCTCCCCCCCCCCCTCCCGCTCCCTCCTGCTCACTCCCGCAACACAGCGCTCACCCCCGTCGGCACCTGAACTTTTGCGGGCGAGCAAGCAGGTACTTAAAAAGGACGATACTTGCTCGCTCATCTCTACACATAACCATTGTTTGACAAAGTCCTCTGGCCTCTGCCCCAGAGTCCGTAGCTGTGAATGGAGTTCACAAGTGCAGCTAGATCTATCACAGCAGAATAGAAGTTATCCTCCAGTCCAAGGGGCTCAACAGTGGTCAGTCACCATAAAAGGATCCCAGAGAGGTACAGAATGGAGTCAGGTTAATGATTTCAGGCAGCCCTGCACAAGAGCTCACACACCATGCAGCTGTCCAGGCTGGGCAGTAGCCATGCCCTACTCTGGTGCAGTATTTATGCAATGATCTTAGTTCTGCTGTTGCTATCTTATGAGCTTGGTTCTGGTACTGTATTCCTGTTATATAAACAGGTATGAAGGGACATGGTATGGTTGGCAGACCATGCCCACCTGCAGTGACCATTGTTTGCACTATTTTGCTAACTGATCTGGCCATAGTTTGGCTGGGTGTGGCCACACTGTGTGTTTCAACCATTAGGCTTCGCATAAACAGGTGAGATTCCGGATGCAGAATCCCGCACCGGAATCCAACCCTCTGCCCGGCCTGTGACCTCGCGTACCTGTCATTGTCTGTGCTGTGTAGAGATTTTTTTTTTTAAAGCCCTACTCTTCCAGCGTCATCAATTGCAGAAGGGCCACAGGTTGGATGGCTTCCATTTAACAAATATCTGCTAAAAACAGCATGCTGCGATTTTTCCTCCACGAGCTGAAACTCACAATTGATTTCTGCTCATGTGCAGGAAAAAGCGCTTTTCCATAGCATGCTATGGAAGGTATTTACTGCGGAACCCGAAGGCGGACGTGCTCTGTGGATTCCGCAATGCAAATCCGGTCGTGCGCAGCCGGACTCAGGGTGGGCCTCTGCTAATGGGCTAGTGCTGTGTGTTTGTCCCCCAGGCTAAAATTTGCCAGTTAGATCTTTGCCAGTTAGAGCAGTAGTCTGTTTCTGACACACAGGACTTGCGGACTCCCCTCTGTACGGCTCATACCTGATTACTTCTTCCAGCTGTGAGTATGGTGTGTACAGAGCATGAGAAGGAATAAGGTATGAGCTGTACAGAGGGGAGTCTGGAAGTCCTGTGTGAATTAGGGCTCATGCCCACGGACTGAGTGGGATACGCCTGCAGATTTAAGCCGCGGGAGTACCGCATTTTTCCGCGGTCTCCATTATATTAATGAAGACCTCTGCTGTGGAAAAACACGGTGAAATAGAACATGCCATGATTTTTTTGCCCACAGCGAGATCCGCTGCAGAATCACACATGTGAGCATTGGCAGGCAGAAAAGCTATTAGGTTCAATAGAACCTAATAGCTGCGTTCTTCTGCCACGGATTTCCGCCACTGGGAATGTGGCAGAAATCCGTCCATGGGCATTAACCCTTAATAAGAGTCTGCTGCTGAATGAAGTAACTAGAATCCGATAGCAGCACTGTAATTGACAGGGGTCACAGGGAAGAGGGGCACTATTAATGAGTGGGGCCACAGAGGAAGAACAGTTAGTATGTGGAGCCACAGAGCATGCATTATTACTTTTAGGGGCTATAAAGGAGAAGCACTGTTAGTAAGTGGGACTGCAGAGGGGGGTACTGAAAGATTCATTGGGGGCACTTGCCAGATGGGGAGAGTGTGGAGATACGAGTTGTGGCTAGAAGAGATCTTCATTGTGGTGTAGAACAAGTTAAGAAAAACAAAACCAGACTACTCAAATCAGAGAAGACGTCATCTGCGATCACTGGAGGTAACATCACTGTAATCACTATCACTATGTAGAACTAAGATCCGACGATTATGCAGTGACTGCATTATTTAGAGATATAATAGAGTTGAGCTGCCATATCTGAGGCTGTCATGTTATAATAGCTGTCTTATGGTGTGTGTGTGTGTGTGTGTATATGTATATATATATATATATATATATATATATATATATATATATATATATATATATATATATATGGGGTGGAGGCAGACACTTGGGCCTTGTGTCTGCCACTGCTAGCACTATATGACAGAAGCAGGTAGAGACCCACACAGATAATTGCCCTCTCAGTAGCTGGCATTCCTACACATGCACCTCTATCTAACGGGTACACGCGGTACTCTACAGAGACATTGTATATTAGGCTGGCAGGTTGGACGTCCTACACTAATCCTGTGTATGCGGGGGACAGGCTAGCATCCCCGTGACGCTATGTATGTGGCCGGCAGCTTGCAGCCTGGTCCATCAGCCTCATACATGGGCCGGAGATCAGGTGGCGAGCGTGGCGCCAGGAGCCCCCGGGATGTGTGTTGCGCGCCCCCGCTGGCCGCGCTGTGTCAATGCGCGCCCCCGCCGCCTCCTCCTCCTCCTCCTCCTCTCTTCTCCAGGTCCCCCCGTCCTATCTGCTCGGTTCAGTCCTGGCTGCAGCCTCTCGCCTTCTGGATGAGGGAGAGAGGGAGGCAGCGCCGACCTCTGGGAGCTGGGAGCCTGCTGATGCCGTGCAGAGCATGTAGGAGACAGCTGGCAGCACCTCTCCTTTTTGGTAAGCCCGTGCCAGTCGTCTTGTGCTACTCCTCAATGTCAGGTGCATGTTCTAGTCTGTGGCATTGTAGAGAAATCCCCCGCTTATCTACAGGGCTGCAATGCCACCTCTATCAGTCATGGTGGGACCTAGCTGTAGAGATCAAGTACCAGGACTACAGGGGTGGAATTAACTGGTACATCAAAACTGGCTCATGGGTTCTAGGCATGGTATGGCTGGGGTTGCATGTGCAATCTGCACCTGGTAAGGAGTGTAAATGCCATTCATAGAGTAATCAGCTGTACCCTCATGCATGTAGACCATGGAAGCACAGGCAGATGACAGTGTCTATGTGGGGCACTGTGATTGGGGGTGCTGGAGGGGTAGGAGGATTGTATTCTAGTTTGTAGACATGTGTCTGGTCCATGAGATGTCCTCATCTTAGCTGCACCTGGTCTTTTCTGAGACACAGACTTACAAATGCCAAGAACAGCAGAGCAAAGAAATGTACCCAACATGGATTGCAATGATCTGTGGCCAGTTATGCACTCATGCTTGCGATAGTCAGCGTTTGCACCAAACGTTTCATGGCTTTCCATGTTTCCTGAATTTTGCATTTGGTTACTTTTTATATATTGCTTTTACAGTCTACACCATGAAGATTTTACATGATTCATGTTATATTTTACCCAAAGGTTGCAGTGCAAGGCTCTGATTGACTTCCATTAGAAAACAGAGGATGCTTGTGACATAATGAGTGTGGAAATTAAGATGATTCAATGTGTGGTATCAGGATGGCTTTAAGATGTTTTATTCCCTGTGTAGTACTTGCAACTTGTAGCAATAGTACATAGTAATAGTAAGTATATTATAGTAATATCATAAAGCATCACTAAGATTAATTTGAGATGTTCATTTTCGTATATATAACATTACACCCCAACAGACAAGTAGTACTTGCAGTGAGCAGATCCAGTTTTTTATATGCATGTCACACTTATATGCAAGTCACAGTTTAGGTTGGTATATTTCCATCTGTGTGGGTGAGATATTCAGTAAGTCTGAACTACAAAGCACAGTCAAGCTACTGTATGCGTTTTATCCCAAACTTCTAGACAAAGTCCTTGTATAGCTCCATGTCTGTTGTGTGAGGCTGTAATAATACAGAGCTAGCTGAAAGCATGAGGTGACATTTTAAAGTAGGGAATTATTACTGTCATTTCCAACCATAGCACATTTGTGTCTGTTCCTTTCGGCCAAGAGTTGCTGGACCTGTGTAAATGACTCCTTTGTTGGCCGTATTTGCTGTCACGCTGTTGTTCCCATTGGTACTGATTGTTACTATATGTGAATTGATCATGTTATGCAAGACAATGAAGTCTTGTGAGTACAACTCTCTGTACCATGTTTATTCTATGTATTGCAGCATAGTCAATATTACAGTACTTCCTACTTCGTCTCTTTAGATAATATGTATGTTATTGCACATATTGCATTGTGATATTGCTATATGATTGTTTTTCTTGGGGGATATGGAGGATGTTATTTCTTTCTCTCCCTATATGCATTTAATGCTTTCAAAATTGGTAGTCTGCTCCAGTGAGGATTGGCTCGCAGATCATAATCTTATGTTATTGAGGTTGTGCAATTGCAGCATGCTGTCCATCTGAATCAGTGCTGAAATTCCTATAGTTTTGTCAGCTTGGAATCATTTTATGCTTGCATTTTAAACATTTATATTAAAAGAAAGGATACAATTAAGTCTTTCATTATCTTGGAGTTCAGAGAGATATTACTTTTTGCATTTCCTGATTGCATCTCTAGCGACAACCTGCTTATATTCTACTATGGCCTGAAAATAAACTATCCCTTGTGCTCTGTGTGAGTAATGTCAATTAACATTTCTGCAATGGAACATTGAATTGTGACTGGTACTGGGTATTATTGGATTACACACTGTTGTCATTCAATTTGTGACCAACTATATATCATATTAAGATCTTATTGTTAAATAATAAACATTTTTTGTTAAATATTGTATTAAAGAAACAAAACAACATAACCAGGTAGGGGTGTGAGTGCCTGAGAGATAAATGAGAACATATATGCTAATATAGCAAAGCTTAATTTGTCACATTTTTGCAATTGTAAGAAGTTTTTTTCGGCTAAGATAACTCAGTAGATTTAAACTTGCCATATACAATGTACTTTTAATACTGGATCTCATTGACTTGGACAGCATTCTCCTAATATTTGTAGAAACTGTCAGAGAGCCTCCCAACATCTACTGCCAGTGCCAACATAGACCCTTATTCCTTGCTTTCATTCTCCAGAAGGTAAGCACCACCATTAGGCTATTTTCACATGGCCGAGAAAATCGTGTGAGTTTTGTGCGTTGTGAGATGCACATATATGAACCCTATTCTTTTGAATGGGGTCATATACATAAGTGATTTCTTTTCCCACTTTTCGGTGCTGTGAAAAAAAATCATGGCATGTCCTATCTTTGGGCGTTCCCTTGGAACACATCGCCCATTATTTTCAGTAGGGCTGGCACAGCTTTGCACGACGTGAAGTGCAATGTGAGGTTTTAGCCATGGCAGAGGATCGCTACTTCCCTGAAGTGAAGCAAGGCGTTTTTAACACAAAAACACCCCGCATCTGCGGGGACATCACATTTTGGCGAGCACAATATCAGGCCAAATTTTACCGCCTGATATCGTATTAGCTCGTGTGAAAATAGCGTTAGAGTGCAGCAGTAACTTATCATCCCAGTTGTTTACGCAAGCATATGCTTATTTACTATGTTAGAGCATGGGGAGCTGCTTCTATAGAAAGTAGACAACCCCTTTCAGACAACATTTTCTTAGGGAATGTTTCTCTCCTCACTTGTGCGGGAGAGCAGATCTCTTAATATGGTGTGAAATCAGTAAAAAGTCACTTTTTTAAAATTTTATATTTTTTTCATTAAACTATGTTTGAAAATAATGGCATGGTCCTTAAGTCGGGATCCTCAACAATCAATGGCATGAGTCCTCCAAGGCATGGTAGTCTTTTTAACTTGAGATCTCCAAGGTCATTCTCACACATGCGATTATAAAAATGCTGTGTTTTTAATGCAGCGTTTACTGCGTTTTCAGCTGCGTTGACATGCATTTTTGACAGCATTTGATTGCGTTTTCAGTACAGTTATAAACGCAGCAAAGCAAGCTGATAACGTCAAAGCTTTAAAAAAACGCAGTCAAAAAGCGCAATAACCACATTCTACCGCGTTTTCAGCAGCACTTAAAACGCACCTTATTCATTTTAATGGACAAAGCATCACGTTTTAAAAGGCAGAAACATATGAAAATAGAACAGACAGCATTTAAAAAACACAGCATTAAAAATGTTCCATTGAAATCTATTGTAGCGTTTGACAGCGTTTAGCTCTGCGCTAAAAACACAGTGTTAAACGCTGTAAAAAACGCATTTGTGAGAGGGGCCTAAGTTGAGTTAGCAAGTTATCCCACTAAAAACAATTCATCTTTAAGGCTCATAATCATACTGTCTCTTTCAATAGGTCAGCTAAAATACGTGTGACTGGGAACTAAGAAATTACTTTAAATTTTATGTGCAGCCACAATACATTGGTATGATTTTTAGATTATTATTCAGATTTTATGATTAAGGAAACTTTAGTATTATACCCATTGTAATTTAAATTGAGCATAATTGGAAATATAGAAGAAAAAGACCACATGGTCCATCTAGTCTGCTCTTAAATTGTTTCCTTTTTATTTCTATCTTGGAATAGATCTATGCTTATCCCAAAAATGCTTAAATTCACTTACTGTTGATTTTCCAACCTTATCTGCTAAAAGTTATTCCCAGCATCTACTACTCCTTCAGTATAATAATATTTTCTGATGTTGCTTCTGATTTTTCTCCCATTTGTTTGTCTGCTTAGTTTACTACTTTAGGGTTATTCCCATTTCAGGCAGATAAAGTTTTATTTAAAAGTGATACAATTTTCCAGTATGCTATTTGCATCAATTTCTCACAATTTTCAAGATCTCAACTTACAGAAAATGAGTAGGAGTCCTCATTTTTTACAAAACAGCAGGTCAGGACCCACCGTACCACAAATCGATTTGGATTAGGGCTACTCTTGAAGGCAGCACCTGCAGTCCCCTGTTTTTTCACCCTTTAACCCCAGCTGTTGGGATCTGGTCTTCAGGGCAGGTGTATTTCTAGCATAATGATATGACTAGCCGAGGGTCAGGGCAGGCAGAAAACAGATATAGCGAGGCCAGGAATGAGAAACATGGGAAAGTTGAGTAGAACAGGCACAGGTCCAACCAAGTCAAAACAAGTAAACAGTTTTGGATACCAAACAAGACTAATTATTCAGGCTCCCTCTAGTGGAGGTGGACACTTTAAATAGCCAGAGGCTTGTTCAGATTGTTCGGGGATGGGAAAGCTGAGTGTGTGCATAGGTCCTTTAAGAGGTGGACTGGCCGTGTGTGTGCATCCTATGTAAAGAGAAAAGTAACAGCTGCTGCAAGGGACACTAGGAACATGGTGTTGGCCATAACCGACAGCATGATGAGGTAGGGGAATGCCATCAGCCACAATCGGCCGCCATAACAATTGTTTACTTCTTGGAATTAGAAACCTGTCCTGATAATTAGACATTTCTTTTTAAGATGCAGAATTGTGTTTATTGTGTAGTATACACATGCATGTATCTCAATCATGCAATGAGCTAACATTTTGTGGTTAGCATCCTCCTGTCTAAAGTATAGATGCATCAGGATCAGAGTCCATCAATATAACTACAAATGGCAATCGCATGTCCAATCCAAAAGCATGTTTAAAATCTGAAAATACTATCCAATATACTTATAAGAGAAATATAAGTCACTGAAAGTTAGATTTCTTCCTGTTCTTAACATGTATTGTTACCAGAATATTGATATTAATATTTACACCATAAAAGCTTTTAATTATATTTAAACATATGAAAGTTTATAAATGAACATTGATCCATTGCCTACACATCAGCAGAAGTATGCAATAAATGTAATCTACTGCGGTTGGCTATCTAGTGTAGGGATCATATAAGCCTCTTACTGTAAAAGTTTCTTTTGGAAATCCAATTACTGTAAGGGCTCATGACACGGCCACATTACATCTCTGTAGAGCCTCTGATTATGGAGCCGTAAAACGACACTCATAGAATTAGTAAAGTAAACATATTTACATTACAAAAATCTGATTGCACTAACATATAATAGCATTGTATGGGACATTGGTATACCATTCAGACAATTACTGTTTGAGAATGTGAGTAGCTACATGACTTACAGGATATACAGGTGGTAGAGCAATAAATATGCATGACCATCCCTGGACATGATGTAGCAGAGTTCACCATGGTGGACAATAAGGCTGCCTGTCCACGGGCGTCGCAATATCCCGCGTCAGATCTCCGACACGGGAGCCGCCGCCTGGAAGCAGGAGCCAGCTGATCAATCTCTGCGATGAGCCTATCTGACAGATCGCATGCTGCGATTTGCCGGACGCAAGTGGAGAATCACTATGATTCTCCGCTCATGGACAGGGGGGCTGCGCTTTCCATAGTAACACTATGGAAAGCGTTTACTGTGTTCCCCACGGATGGATTATCGCTGTGGGGAACACAGTGAAAATTCGCCCATGGACAGGAGCCCTTAAGGTTGATTTGACTTTTCTGTCATATTGGGTAATCTGTCGGCACCCCTCATACTGAAAAATAGCATTCACTACCACCCTCTGAAAACCTCTGTATGTAACTACCTGTGATTTAGTAGCCTTTTAGAGAAGTTTGATAGCTTGGAGAATATTGTTTATACTTGTTCCAGTTATTTTGATCTTATGGCCTAGTTAAAGGAATTTTCAAGAAGTTTAATAGACAAAACTACAGTTTTCCCTGGAAAATAAGCCCTACCCCAAAAATAAGCCCTTGTTACAGTTCATAAAAAAGTAAATAGGAATGCATTTTTACAGCACTTTTCATGCAGGTCAGCCAAATCACTTACTCAACAGGCACGTTTCAGGTCCTTCCAGCTCCTCTCCAAAGCCTCAGCACGGTCTCCACAGTCCCTGGTCGCCCACACAGGATCACTTCCTGGTTACGGGATTCACAGCTCAGCCAAGCAATGCAGTGTTCAAAAAACTAATCACAGCCATTACATCATGGAGGAGGGATTTATGAATTGCCTGAGCCGTGGCTATGATTGGTTCTTTGAATACTGCGGCTCAGCCATTCAATGCAGTGCTCGAAAAAAGCAATCAGAGCCAGCATTTCGTGAAGGCAGGATTTATGAATCAGGAAGTGATCCTGTGAGGTTGGCCGAGAACTATCGGAACCTCGCTGGGGCTCTGGGAAGCAGCCGGAAGGGCTTGGACCAAGCCTCCTGGGTTAGTAAAATAAAACATTCCCTGAAAATGAGTGCTAACGCATTTTGTGGGGCAAACCGGAATATAAGACCCTGTCCTATTTCTGAGGAAACGCAATAGCAACAGGAAATGCTATAAAATAAAAATGCAGCCCAAACTAACCTGTGAAATCCCCCACTGATGCTCCAGAGTTTCCTGCTATTCTTTGTTTGTTTTCCTACAGTGATAAAGTGCTGTACATGCACATGGCTGCTGCAGCCCTTCACTGGTGGTAATGGCGATGCTATCATGTACCAGACTGCTAAAGCCAGTGATTGGATGCAAAGGTCGTGAATATATGGCACATAATTGCCACAGATAAATAAAGATCTGCAGGGACTACTGGAGCATCAGCATTGGAGTGGTAGGGTTTTAACAGTTGAGCTACGGTTGTTAGATTTCTTTAAGTTTTTAATAGCATTTCCTGCTCCTATGTTAGTTTCTGAAACTACAACCCTTTTTTTAAAGGTCCACTCTGGCGAAAACACATTTTTCCATGTCTGCCCACCCCCCACCTGACTGCCTGTCATACTCTGGAGTTCTCCTCTCTAGGCATTTTCTGTGGTAGACCAATGTAACAGCATCACACAGACTGAGAATTTGACTAGAAATTGAATACATAACCCCAAGCAGATCTAATCTGGTTAGAACTGAGATCACATGTCCATCTGAGGAGAAAGAAGCCAGGAGTTTCAAACAGAAAGAAATAACTAACTAAGGTAAAACTAGCTTATGTATATATACTTGGGGTATAACTATATAATGAATGAAAAAAACATCTCCGCGAGTGACCCTTTAATGTAACACTAGACTTGTGTATTTGCTAGAGTACTTTGTGAATGTGCAACATTAAAGTATTCAGTATATAACTTCATACTAGGATAGAGTCATGTTCCTACATTTCTATGTTTTCTTATACTATAAAAGCAAAAATGTTCTCTTTTAGCTTCTTTCTTCTGGAAACATTTGCCTGCTCAGATTAGCCAGAGCCTATTACTCTATAGGTAAAGTACTACCAATTAAGGCTGTAAGTCATCCATGTCTTTGAAAGCCCTATTATTAAAGTTAACGGGAAAGGGCTCTCATTGAAATTATATGTGCAAAAAAGTATCATTTATATTTTTATGTTGAAAGCTCCCTTGGCTTCTAGATTATCAGTTCATTTGGGCAGAGTTTTACTGTAGATTGTACTGAATTGTCTCTGCTACGTGTTATACAATATTTATGAAATAGTTTTAGTGATTCTGCATATTGTGTCATCCGTTATATGTTCCACATCATCATAATTGGACGTATGTATCATCCCAAAAGATAAGAGGATATGTGGTTTTGAGGTATAAAAAAGAACATGTAAGTTCGCATCCAGTATATTCCTCTATTCTGATTTCATATGATAAATTGGACATAAGGATTCATTCATTTACATCTCTTTATGGGACATCTGATAAAGCACCCATTTGTATCTGTGAATTTCTGATACTTACTACAAAATGAAATGCACTTATAGTACCCTAAATGTTTTTGGCCATAAGTAAATAAAAGGGGGGAAAAGAAGATAAAAGACGTATAATGATTTAAAATGGTAACAGAATTTTCAGCAAATGTATGGCTATATGACAGCCAGTGTGATAACTTACAAAAGTGCAAATCACATTATTCACCTACAATTATATCTTTGTGCTAAAGTCACTGTAAAGTGCTGCCCAATATGGGTCTCCTTGCTTTTAATTTGCTACCCTCTTCCTGTTGTCAAGTGAAGATATTCTCTAGTAACAGAAATAGCAAAACGGATAAGAAGAAGGGGAGGGGGTGTTGTCTCATGTTACCTATAGCAGTTTATGGAGAGTGATGGGCAGAGGAAAAGAGAGATAGATGCAGTAGATATGGCTGCTGCAGCTAGTAATAAGTGATTTATTGTGTTACAGCTACTTAAATCACATCTACACTTCTCAATACACTCCATCATGCTATTATTTAGGTGTGTGGTACAGAGAGTTAGGTAGCAAAATCTGATGTTTTCTCTATGAGCAGTGTATAATAACAGCTAGCTCAGAGACAATTGAAAATTAGAGATAGAGACTGCAGAAGGGAAAACTAGTTAAACATGCAGGATATAAGTCAAATAATGGCCAAAAATAGTGTTATTTCTACTTATTGTGAGAAGTAATCTAAAAGTACAGGTATGCTATAAAATATTATTAGTGCCCTTGTAATGCACTTTGCTGTGTATGCAGACTTACAATTAATTTTCAATTCTTACACTATACGTGCATTATATATACCAAATACTTGGTGCCCTAATTTTCCATGTTGTTGCTGAGAATAATTAAGATCCCAGTACTAGATCCTATGAGCATTGTGCTTTGGTGGTCTGAGACATTATCTCCTGCTCACAGATGGACCATCGATGTCAGCATTCTGTCCATTCTTTGTCTTCCCTTTCAAGTCCCATGCTCTGAGAGGAAATTGAAGCACATTGTGCATAGGTTAGTCTGATAAACGGGTAGCAAATTTTCATAAATGAAGAAGGGACTTAGAATGACATGAACCAATGCAGCAACTTTGAAAAGGAGGGCACCAGGTATGTTAACTATACATTCTGCATGTATAGTGAACTGGAAGGTTGCTTTGCGACATTAGAAAATGACCTATTTTACAAATCAAGTTTTATGTTTAACATTTTTTAAGAGTTTTTGCTATTTTTTTTACATTTTTAATGCCATTGTGTATATTTTAAAAAAAATCTATGATCCTGCATTTTATAGAGAAAACGTTTCAGTCATTTCATTATTATCACAGGCAGGATTACACTGAAAAGTAACAACTATACAGGCAAAAGCTAAAGGTGGATCTACAAGCTATTGATTCATGCACTGTTGTATTTATTTTGAGTGAGCCGAAGCAAAGTGACTAGCAAATACTGAGCAATTTCTTGCTCAATACCTTGTTGGCTCCCATGTTTACGCAAGACAATTATCACTGAAAATCACTGTTTTGATTGGTTTTTTTTGTCCATTAGTTATCCAATGTAAAGCTGCCCTTACCTCTAGTGATCACAGGTACCATCTCTCTGATTGGTGATATCGTTGTCTGTACTCATACCTAAACCATACAGCCTGCAGTCATCTGCACCTGTACCCATACCTAAACCATACAGCCTGCATTTATCTGCACCTCTACCCATACCTAAAGCATACAGCCTGCAGTCATCTGCACCAGTATGCATACCTAAACCATACAGCCAGTATTTATCTGTACCTGTTCCCATGCCTAAACCATAAAGTCTGCAGTCACCTGTACCCATATTTAAAGCATACTGGCTGCTGTGATCTGCACCTGTATCCATACCTAAACCATATAGCCTGCCTTCATCTCACCTGTGCCCATACCTAAACCATATAGCCTGCAGTCATCTGCACTTGTATCCATACCTAAACCATACAGGCTGCAGTGATCTGTGCCTGTACCCATACTTAAACCTTGCAGCCTGCAGCCATCTGCACTTCTATCCATACCTAAACCATACAGCTTACAGCCATCTGCACTTGTATCCATACCTAAACCATACAGCCTGCAGTCATCTGCACTTTTATCCATACCCAAAGCATACAGGCTGCAGTGATCTGCACCTGTACCCATACCTAAATCAGGCTGCCGAACAAATTTACATATCTAGCCTCTTGACATAAGCTTTCCTAACATGACTCATTTTTTGGGACTTTATGGAAATTTGTATTTTGAGTTGGATCTGTGATGGAACCTCCAACCGGAAGTTCCAATGCAGGTGTTAAACCAGCCTTACACCAATATGGTCGATATCACTATATAGAGGAGATGTATATACATCTCCTTGTATTTAGTGAGATTAACCATGTATATAGTGAAATCTATCATGCTGGTATAATCTGGTATCTCCTGTATATTATTATATATGTACAGCTGATATTAGTTATACATCTCCCGGCATATAGTGATTTGGATCACGTTGGTATACCCTTCGTATCTCCTGTATACAATTATATATGTACAGCTAGTGTAAATTATACATCCTGTATATACTGATATGGACCATGCTGGTTTAAGCTGGGTACCTCCTGTATATAATTATGTATAGCTGGTATAAGTTATACATCCTACATATACTAATATGAACATTGAGGGTGTAACCTGGGTATCTCCTGTACATAATTATATATGTACAGCTGGTATGTTTATATATATATATGTATATATATATATATATATATATATATATATATATATATAATTATAGTAAAACTGTTTCCAGTGGTACAATCCTTCACACAGCTGTGCTACATGGCACATGCATTAGGATCCCCACACATCACACACACAGCTCTACTACATCCACCCTGACACCACACATTACACAGCTCTACTACATCCATCCTGCTTCCCACACATTACATACACAGCTCTGCTACATGGTACAAACTTTATGATTACCACACATCACACAAACCACTTTACTACATCGATCCTGACCCCACACATCACACAGCAGATGACACACACCACTCTGCTACATCCTGATTCACACACACAGCTCTGCTACATGGTATATCCATTAGGGTCCCCACACATCACACACACAGCTCTACCACATCCTTCTTGATCCCCACACAAGACCAGCACAGTTTGGCTCCTCCCACAGCAGTGACATTACCACTGGTCTTTTAGCCCCCCCGATCTCTGTGGTGGCGGTAGGTCGGTGTCTTCTGTCAGGACTGCTGAGTTATGTCTAAGATAATAATGGCTTTGTTGTATTTTCAAATTGTTCAACTTTGTCCTCCCCTTTTCAAGAGCCTTAATTTGTTCTTCTTCTGTCGGTCAGGCTCTGTCTTTTATATATGTTGTAGGACCTTTAATGATGTCAACGGGGGGGGGGGGGGAGCGATGATGTCCCCAGGGGAGGAGCATGAGAAGCATTCACATACTAAATGACAAGTGGTCGTTAGTAGTATGAAAGACCATGCTGATGTAACCTTGGTATCCCCTGTATATAATTATATTTGTACAGGTGGTATAAGTTATACATCTCACAATATATAGGAATATGGAACATGCTGGTATACACTGGGTACCTTCTGTATATAATTACATATGTACAGTTTGTATTAGTTATATATCTCCCTATATATTGTGGTATGGAGCATGGTAGTATAATCTGGGTATCTCCTCTATATAATCATATATGTATGGACTGCATCTCAATGGGGAGGGTGCAGCTGTGCTGGGGTCGAAGATGGCTAGAAGGTTGGAGAAGTGTTTAAAACTTAGGACTGGGGGAGGGCAACTGGGAGGAAGAGAAATAGGGGGGAGGAGTGCAGACGGAGTTCTGGGATTAAGGAATGGAAATGGGGGTTGTGCTTTTAGTACAGCTAGAACTGACAGAGCAGCAAATAAGGCCATAAGTGGCATAGTAGATACAAACACTAACAGCAACCATATGAAATGTATGGCAACAAATACAAGAAGTCTGATCAGTAAAGTGGGTGAGCTTAAAGCGAAAATGTCTGAAGAAAATTACAATATAGTAGGAATAACGGAAACATTGCTTGATGAAAAATGTGATTGGGCGGTAAATTTACAGGGTTACACTCTCTTCAAAAAAATAGTGGAAACCAGAAAGGACGAGGGGTATGTCTGTATATTATATCCTACTTAATGCTGAGGCTACGGGAAGGTTTAGGTGTAGGAGGGGAATACATGGAATCTCTATGGGTAGAAATACAGGGAAAGAAAACTAATAAAATCCTAATAGGGGTTTTCTATAGGCCACCAAAATAACAGAAGAAACTGAAAACCTATTACTAAGACAAATAGAAGAAGTGTCAAACAGCAATTAAGTAATAATTATGGGGGATTTTTAATTATCTAGATATACTATGGGAAATATGCAAATCTAACAAGGGTGATACGTTCTTGAGAACATTAAAAGATAACTACCTTACCCAACTTGTACGGGAGCCAACTAGAGGGAGGGCCATTCTGGATATTAACTAGAGATGAGCGAGCACCAAAATGCTCGGGTGGTCGTTACTCGGGACGAACTTTTCGCGATGCTCGAGGGTTCGTTTCGAGTAACGAACCCCATTGAAGTCAATGGGCAACCCGAGCATTTTTGTATTTCGCCGATGCTCGCTAAGGTTTCCTTGTGTGAAAATCTGGGCAATTCAAGAAAGTGATGGGAACGACACAGCAACGGATAGGGCAGGCGAGGGGCTACATGTTGGGCTGCATCTCAAGTTCACAGGTCCCACTATTAAGCCACAATAGCGGCAAGAGTGGGCCCCCCCCCTCCCAAAAACTTTTACTTCTGAAAAGCCCTCATTAGCAATGCATACCTTAGCTAAGCACCACACTACCTCCAACAAAGCACAATCACTGCCTGCATGACACTCCACTGCCACTTCTCCTGGCTTACATGCTGCCCAACCGCCCCCCCTCCCCCCCACAGCGCACACCAAAGTGTCCCTGCGCAGCCTTCAGCTGCACTCATGCCACACCACCCTCATGTCTATTTAGAAGTGCGTCTGCCATGAGGAGGAACCGCAGGCACACACTGCAGAGGTTGGCACGGCTAGGCAGCGACCCTCTTTAAAAGGGGCGGGGCGATAGCCCACAATGCTGTACAGAAGCAATGAGAAATAGAATCCTGTGCTACCGCCATCAGGAGCTGCACACGTGGGCATAGCAATGGGGAACCTATGTGCCACACACTATTCATTCTGTCACGGTGTCTCTGCATGCCCCAGTCAGACCGGGCTTTTTAATTCATAGACACAGGCAGGTACAACTCCCTATTGTGAAGTCCCTGTCGACCGACAGCATGGGTGGCTCCCTGGAACCCACCGGCGGTACATAAAAATATCCCATTGCATTGCCCAACACAGCTGAGGTAGTAATGTCGTGCTTAATACAGGTGGGCTTCGGCCCACACTGCATGCCCCAGTCTGACTGGGGTTCTTTACAAGTGGAAACAGATGCATTTATAATTCCCTGTGGACCCACAGCATGGGTGGGTGCCAGGAAGCCACCGGCGGTACATAGAAATATCCCATTGCATTGCCCAACACAGCTGAGGTAGTAATGTCGTGCTTAATGCAGGTGGGCTTCGGCCCACACTGCATGCCCCAGTCAGACTGGGGTTCTTTACAAGTGGAAACAGATGCATTTATAATTCCCTGTGGACCCACAGCATGGGTGGGTGCCAGGAAGCCACCGGCGGTACATAAAAATATCCCTTTGCATTGCCCAACACAGCTGAGGTAGTAATGTCGTGCTTAATACAGGTGGGCTTCGGCCCACACTGCATGCTCCAGTCTGACTGGTAATATGTACCTTAACAGTAACCTCGTTGGTGGTAATGTGGTGGTGACTGCGGACCTGGTAGCGCGGTTTAATGTAGTTGGTTTTCGGAATGTGGCCACTGGCCAGGATTAAGTGGGCCGTGGCGGGGGATGTTTTGGAGGCACTACGTGTCCTCTCCACGTGTCCGTGGTTATATGCACCTTAACAGTAACAGCGTTGGTGGGAAATGGCCTCGCCGCCATCATGTCTTTGGGAAGCCTCTGTTTCCACACCCCAGAGACATACCATTAGCAGCGGTATAGGCAGAGCCCAGAATTAGTAACATTTCAGCCGTAGCATTAGCAACAGGCCCCACTAACATATCACTAGCAGCATTATAGGGGGAGCACAGTCTTAGTTCCATTTCAGTAATAGTAGCAGCCTACACAGGCCCCAGTAACAATTCCGAAGCAGTAGTATAGTGGGAGCGCAGTCTTCGTTCCATTTCAGTAATAGTAGCAGCCTACACAGGCCCCAGGAACAATTCCGAAGCAGCAGTATAGGAGGAGCACAGTCTTAGTTCCATTTAAGTCATTGTAGCAGCCTACACAGGCCCCAGGAACAATTCCGAAGCAGCAGTATAGTGGGAGCGCAGTCTTAGTTCCATTTCAGTAGCTGCAGTATAGCCAAGGCCCAAGTTACATTTATGTAGCTAAAGTGTAGGCCAACCCCATACACACTTCTGTACCATGAGTGCAGGCGAAGAACATAGAAATTGCTATGATTACACTGTAGGTGAGGGCCCCAAAACATTGGTGTACCAACAGTACTAATGTACCTCAGTAAAAATTGGCCATGCCCAACCAAGATGGCAGGTGAAACCCATTAATCGCTTTGGTTAATGTGGCTTAAGTGGTAACTAGGCCTGGAGGCAGCCCAGTTTAACGAAAAATTGGTTCAAGTTAAAGTTTCAACGCTTTTAAGAGCATTGAAACATATAAAAATTGTTTCGAAAAATTAGATGAGTGAGCCTTGTGGCCCTAAGAAAAATTGCCCGTTCAGCGTGATTACGTGAGGTTTCAGGAGGAGGAGCAGGAGGAGGAGGAATATTAGACACAGATTGATGAAGCAGAAATGTCCCCGTTTTGGATGGTGAGAGAGAACGTAGCTTCCATCCGCGGGTGCAGCCTACGTATTGCTTACGTATCGCTGCTGTCCGCTGGTGGAGAAGAGAAGTCTGGGGAAATCCAGGCTTTGTTCATCTTGATGAGTGTTAGCCTGTCGGCACTGTCGGTTGACAGGCGGGTACGCTTATCTGTGATAATTCCCCCAGCCGCACTAAACACCCTTTCCGACAAGACGCTAGCCGCAGGACAAGCAAGCACCTCCAGGGCATACAGCGCTAGTTCAGGCCACGTGTCCAGCTTCGGCTACGTACTCCCTCACCATCCTTTTACAGTGCTCCCGCCGACTCAGCCTTGACTGGGGAGCGGTGACACAGTCTTGCTGGGGAGCCATAAAGCTGTCCAGTCCCTTAAAGACTGTTGCACTGCCTGGGCTGTACATGCTGCTCGACCTCCCCTGGTACCTGGCCCTTGGAACTGCGCCTTCTGCCACTAGCGCTGTCGGATGGGAATTTTACCATCAGCTTGTCCGCCAGGGTCCTGTGGTATAGCAACACTCTCGAACCCCTTTCCTCTTCGGGAATGAGAGTGGGAAGGTTCTCCTTATAGCGTGGGTCGAGCAGTGTGTACACCCAGTAATCCGTAGTGGCCAGAATGCGTGTAACGCGAGGGTCACGAGAAAGGCATCCTAACATGAAGTCAGCCATGTGTGCCAGGGTACCTGTACGCAACACATGGCTGTCCGCACTAGGAAGATCACTTTCAGGATCCTCCTCCTCCTCCTCCTCCTCCTCAGGCCATACACGCTGAAATGATGACAGGCAAGCAGCATGGGTACCGTCAGCAGTGGGCCAAGCTGTCTCTTCCCCCTCCTCCTCATCCTCCTCATGCTCCTCCTCATAATAACATAGTAACATAATATGTAAGGCCGAATGAAGACATTGTCCATCTAGTCCAGCCTGTCTATCCTACTGTGTTGATCCAGAGGAAGGCAAAAAATCCCAAGGCCAGAAGCCAATTAGCCCTTTTGGGGGAAAAATTCCTTCCCGACTCCCTAATGGCAATCAGACTGTTCCCTGGATCAACCCCTAATAGTTCCTACCTGCCTATATACCAGGATTGACACTTAACCTAATATTTATATCCTGTAATATCCTTCTCCAGAAAGACATCAAGTCCCCTTTTAAACTCCTCTATGGATTTTGCCATCACCACTTCCTCAGGCAGAGAGTTCCACAGTCTAACTGCTCTTACAGTAAAGAACCCCTTTCTGTGTTGGTGATGAAACCTACTTTCCTCTAATCGTAGCGGATGTCCTCTTGTTACCTTCGTGGTCCTGGGTGTAAACAGATTGCGGGAGAGATCCATGTGTTGTCCCCTCATGTACTTATACATGGTTATTTGGTCGCCTCTTAACCTTCTTTTTTCTAGAGTAAATAGTCCCAATATTGATAACCTCTCGGGGTATTCCAGTCCCGTCATTCCATGTATTAGTTTAGTCGCTCTTCTTTGAACCCCCTCAAGCACTGTGACATCTTTCCTGAGCACCGGTGTCCAGAATTGTACGCAGTATTCCATGTGAGGTCTGACAAGTGCCTTATATAATGGAAGGATAATGTTCTCGTCCTTCGCCCCTATACCTCTTTTGATGCACCCCAAGACTTTATTTGCCTTTGCAGCGGCTGACTGGCATTGGTTACTCCAGTTTAGTCTATTATCCACTAATACCCCCAGATCCTTTTCCATATCACTTTTCCCTAGTGGTACCCCATTAAGTGAGTATTTGTGACATCCGTTCCTCCTGCCCATGTGCATAGTCTTACATTTTTCAACATTGAATTTCATTTGCCATTTTTTTGCCCAAGCCCCCATCTTATCCAGGTCCGTTTGTAGCCGCACATTGTCTTCCGTTGCATTAATTATATTGTATAATTTTGTGTCATCTGCAAATATTGATATTTTGCTGTGCAGCCCCTCTATCAGGTCATTAATAAATATGTTGAACAGAGTTGGGCCTAATACTGAACCCTGTGGCACCCCGCTAGCGACTGTGGTCCAATCAGAGTACGAACCATTTATTACCACCCTCTGCTTTCTATCGTTGATCCAATTTTTTACCCACTTACACACGTTTTCGCCCAGTCCGAGCTGCCTCATTTTGTATATTAGCCTATTATGTGGCACGGTGTCAAAGGCTTTAGAGAAGTCCAGATATACAAGATCAATAGATTCTCCCTGGTCCAGCTTAGAGCTTACTTCATCGTAGAAACTGATCAGATTTGTCTGACATGAGCGACCCTTCATGAATCCATGCTGGTGAGGAGTTATTCCCTTAATCTCCTTGAGGTACTCATCGATGGCGTCTCTCAGAATCCCCTCGAAAATTTTTCCCGTTACTGAAGTGAGACTTACTGGCCTGTAGTTACCAGGCTCACTTTTGCTCCCTTTTTTGTAAATTGGAACCACGTTGGCAATGCGCCAGTCCAATGGTACTACTCCGGTCTTGATAGTGTCTAGAAATATTAGGTATAGCGGCCTAGCTATCTCATCACTTAGTTCCTTTAGTATCCTTGGGTGTAATTCATCTGGGCCCGGTGATTTATCAATTTTAGTTTTCTTTAGACGCTTCCGCACCTCCTCCTACGTTAGGTATGAGATATTTTGTGAGGGGTTCGTTTTATTCCCCTGCATCTCGCTGAGATATAGACAGGAGGGTGCTCTGACTATCCAGCGACATACTGTCTTCCCCCAGCTCTGTTTCCGAGCGCAAAGCGGCTGCCTTTATGGTTTGCAGGGAACTTCTCAAGATGCATAGCAGAGGAATGGTGACGCTAATGGTTGCAGCATCGCCGCTCACCACCTGGGTAGACTGCTCAAAGTTTCGAAGGACCTGGCAGATGTCTGCCAACCAGGCCCACTCTTCTGAAAAGAATTGAGGAGGCTGACTCCCACTGCGCCGCCCATGTTGGAGTTGGTATTCCACTATAGCTCTACGCTGCTCATAGAGCCTAGCCAACATGTGGAGCGTAGAGTTTCACCGTGTGGGCACGTCGCACAGCAGTCGGTGCACTGGCAGATTAAACCGATGTTGCAGGGTGCGCAGGTTGGCAGCGTCCGTGTGGGACTTGCGGAAATGTGCGCAGAGCCGGCGCACCTTTACGAGCAGGTCTGACAAGCGTGGGTAGCTTTTCAGAAAGCGCTGAACCACCAAATTAAAGACGTGGGCCAGGCATGGCACGTGCGTGAGGCTGCCGAGCTGCAGAGCCGCCACCAGGTAACGGCCGTTGTCACACACGACCATGCCCGGTTGGAGGCTCAGCGGCGCAAGCCAACGGTCGGTCTGCTCTGTCAGACCCTGCAGCAGTTCGTGGGCCGTGTGCCTCCTATCTCCTAAGCTGAGTAGTTTCAGCACGGCCTGCTGACGCTTGCCCACCGCTGTGCTGCCACGCCGCGCGACACCGACTGCTGGCGACGTCCTGTAGCTGCTGACACATCTAGATTGCGAGACAGAGGTTGAGGAGGAGGAGGAGGAGGAGGGTGCTTTAGTGGAAGAAGCATACACCGCCGAAACATACCACCACCGAGCTGGGGCCCGCAATTCTGGGGGTGGGTAGTACGTGAGCGGTCCCAGGCTCTGACTCTGTCCCAGCCTCCACTAAATTCACCCAATGTGCCGTCAGGGAGATGTAGTGGCCCTGCCCACCTGTGCTTGTCCACGTGTCCGTAGTTAAGTGGACCTTGCCACTAACCGCATTGGTGAGGGCGCGTACAATGTTGCGGGAGACGTGGTCGTGCAGGGCTGGGACGGCACATCGGGAAAAGTAGTGGCGACTGGGAACTGAGTAGCGCAGGGCCGCCGCCGCCATCATATTTTTGAAAGACTCCGTTTCCACAACCCTATACGGCAGCATCTCCAGGCTGATAAATTTGGCAATGTGCACGTTTAACGCTTGAGCGTGCGGGTGCGTGGCGGCGTACTTGCGCTTGCGCTCAAACACTTGCGCTAGCGACGGCTGGACGGTGCGCTGAGAGACATTGCTGGATGGGGCCGAGGACAGCAGAGGTGAGGGTGTGGGTGCAGGCCAGGAGACGGTGGTGCCTGTGTCCTGAGAGGGGGGTTGGATCTCAGTGGCAGGTTGGGGCACAGGGGGAGAGGCAGCGGTGCAAACCGGAGGCGGTGAACGGCCTTCGTCCCATCTTGTGGGGTGCTTGGCCATCATATGTCTGCGCATGCTGGTGGTGGTGAGGCTGTTGGTGGTGGCTCCCCGGCTGATCTTGGCGCGACAAAGGTTGCACACCACTGTTCGTCGGTCGTCAGGCGTCTCGGTGAAAAACTGCCAGACCTTAGAGCACCTCGGCCTCTGCAGGGTGGCATGGCGCGAGGGTGTGCTTTGGGAAACAGTTGGTGGATTATTTGGTCTGGCCCTGCCTCTACCCCTGGACACCGCACTGCCTCTTGCAACCTGCCCTGCTGCTGCCCGTGCCTCCCCCTCTGAAGACCTGTCCTGTGTAGGTGTTGCACACCAGGTGGGGTCAGTCACCTCATCGTCCTGCTGCTCTTCCTCCGAATCCTCTGTGCGCTCCACCCTCGGACTTACTGCCCTTACTACTACCTCACTGCAAGACAACTGTGTCTCATCGTCATCGTCCTCCTCACCCACTGAAAGGTCTTGAGACAGTTGCCGGAAGTCCCCAGCCTCATCCCCCGGACCCCGGGAACTTTCCAATGGTTGTGCATCAGTGACGATAAACTCATCTGGTGGGAGAGGAACCACTGCTGCCCAATCTGAGCAGGGGCCCGAGAACAGTTCCTGGGAGTCTTCCCGCTCCTGAGCATGTGTCATTGTAGTGGAGTGAGGAGGCTGGGAGGAAGGAGGAGCAGCAGACAGAGGATTCGGATTTGCAGCAGTGGACGGCGCAGAACTGTGGCTGGATGATAGCTTGCTCGAAGCACTTTCTGCCATCCAGGACAGGACCTGCTCACACTGCTCATTTTCTAATAAAGGTCTCCCGCGTAGACCCATTAATTGGGCGATGAATGTGGGGACGCCAGAAACGTGCCTCTCTCCTAATCGCGCAGCAGTCGGCTGCAACACACCTGGATCAGGAGCTCGGCCTGTGCCCACACCCTCACTTGGCCCTCCGCGTCCTCGGCCGCGTCCACGTCCTCTAGGCCTACCCCTACCCCTCAGCATGCTGTATTACCAGTGATTTGATTTCACAGGCAGGAAATAAATTGGCGCAAGCCTGCAGGCCAAATATAATTTTTTAACTTTTTTTAGAAAGGAAAGGCCCACTGCCTCTAGTGAATGAATAATAAGTTTAATAACTGTGTTGCGGCCCTGCAAAAGTGTCACAGAACTTTACTGTTGCAGAGTTATTAACTGTGGCAGAGCAGGTATTTCCCAGGCAGGAAAGAAATTGGCGCAAGGCTGCACTCAACCGTAGCTGGTTGCGTCTGATTTTTTGACGTTCTCCACGCAGCACACACGTACCCAGAGCCCTTAAGACTGACAGAGGCAGGGCAAATATAATTTTTTCCCTTTTGTTAAAAAGGAAAGGCCCACTGCCTCTAGTGAATGAATAATAAGTTTAATAACTGTGTTGCGGTCCTGCAAAAGTGTCACAGAACTTTACTGTTGCAGAGTTATTAACTGTGGCAGAGCAGGTATTTCCCAGGCAGGAAAGAAATTGGCGCAAGGCTGCACTCAACCGTAGCTGGTTGCGTCTGATTTTTTGACGTTCTCCACGCAGCACACACGTACCCAGAGCCCTTAGGACTGACAGAGGCAGGGCAAATATACTTTTTTCCCTTTTGTTTAAAAGGAAAGGCGCACTGTGCCTATTCAATGACTAATATAACTGTGTTGCGGCCCTGCAAAAGTGTCACAGAACTTTACTGTTGCAGAGTTATTAACTGTGGCAGAGCAGGTATTTCCCAGGCAGGAAAGAAATTGGCGCAAGGCTGCACTCAACCGTAGCTGGTTGCGTCTGATTTTTTGACGTTCTCCACGCAGCACACACGTACCCAGAGCCCTTAGGACTGACAGAGGCAGGGCAAATATACTTTTTTCCCTTTTGTTTAAAAGGAAAGGCGCACTGTGCCTATTCAATGACTAATATAACTGTGTTGCGGCCCTGCAAAAGTGTCACAGAACTTTACTGTTGCAGAGTTATTAACTGTGGCAGAGCAGGTATTTCCCAGGCAGGAAAGAAATTGGCGCAAGGCTGCACTCAACCGTAGCTGGTTGCGTCTGATTTTTTGACGTTCTCCACGCAGCACACACGTACCCAGAGCCCTTAGGACTGACAGAGGCAGGGCAAATATACTTTTTTCCCTTTTGTTTAAAAGGAAAGGCGCACTGTGCCTATTCAATGACTAATATAACTGTGTTGCGGCCCTGCAAAAGTGTCACAGAACTTTACTGTTGCAGAGTTATTAACTGTGGCAGAGCAGGTATTTCCCAGGCAGGAAAGAAATTGGCGCAAGGCTGCACTCAACCGTAGCTGGTTGCGTCTGATTTTTTGACGTTCTCCACGCAGCACACACGTACCCAGAGCCCTTAGGACTGACAGAGGCAGGGCAAATATACTTTTTTCCCTTTTGTTTAAAAGGAAAGGCGCACTGTGCCTATTCAATGACTAATATAACTGTGTTGCGGCCCTGCAAAAGTGTTACAGAACTTTACTGTTGCAGAGTTATTAACTGTGGCAGAGCAGGTATTTCCCAGGCAGGAAAGAAATTGGCGCAAGGCTGCACTCAACCGTAGCTGGTTGCGTCTGATTTTTCGACGTTCTCCACGCAGCACACACGTACCCAGAGCCCTTAGGACTGACAGAGGCAGGGCAAATATACTTTTTTCCCTTTTGTTTAAAAGGAAAGGCCCACTGTGCCTATTCAATGACTAATAACTGTGTTGTGGCCCTGCCTACACAATTCTGTGCCTGTAGTATCAA
This sequence comes from Eleutherodactylus coqui, assembly GCF_035609145.1. Taxonomy (NCBI): domain Eukaryota; kingdom Metazoa; phylum Chordata; class Amphibia; order Anura; family Eleutherodactylidae; genus Eleutherodactylus; species Eleutherodactylus coqui. The sequence continues at coordinate 259,255,193 of NC_089837.1, read as the reverse complement.
TGCAGGGTGCAATGCTCTGCACCGCCGATTTTGAGAAAAAAAAAAAAAAGCAACACAGCTAACAGCAGCCTGCACAGTACTCCACACAGTTAAATGTGGCCCTAGAAAGGACCGTTGAAGGTTACACTCACTCCTAACCTTCTCCCTGCCTAAGCACCACTTCTGTCCCTAATGCCAGGTGCAATGCTCTGCACTGCCGATTTTGAGAGAAAAAAAAAATTCTCCACTGCTAACAGCAGCCTGCACAGACGTAGATGTGGCCCTAAGAAGGACCGTTGGGGTTCTTGAAGCCTACACTCACTACAAACACTCTCCCTACAGCAACTCCAATAGAACAGCACTTTCCCTCAGCTAACTCACAAGGCATGTGTGGCGAGCCGCGGGAGGGGCCGACTTTTATACTCGGGTGACATCTGATCGCCCCAGCCACTCATAGCAGGGGGGTGGTATAGGGCTTGAACGTCACAGGGGGGAGTTGTAATGCCTTCCCTGTCTTTCAATTGGCCAGAAAAGCGTGCTAACGTCTCAGAGAGGAAACTGAAAGTAACCGGAACACCGCGTGGTACTCGTTACGAGTAACGAGCATCCCGAACACCCTAATGTTCGCACGAATATCAAGCTCGGACGAGTACGTTCGCTCATCTCTAATATTAACCAACAGACCGGACAGAATCATGGGTTTACAGGTTGAGGGACACTTAGGGGAAATAATGACCACAATATAATAATATCCAGTTGTCTTTTAATAGAATGCCATATCAGGAAGTGACAAAAAAACAAAACTTTAGTAAAGCTAACTTTGATCAGCTCAGAATTACTCTCGCCAACATTAAATGGGACAATGTCCTCAAAGATAACAGTAAAGGCAACAAATGGGAAAAGTTTAAAAACATTCTAAATACCTCATGTGAGCAGTTTATACCCTTTAAAAACAAAAGTACTACAGACAGAAGGAAACCAATGTGACTCAACAGGACTGTAAGCGGGGCTATAAGTGAAAAAAAGAAAGTGTTTAAATTACTAAAACAAGAGTAAAACAAGGCAGTGAAGAAATGGTACAAACATACAGGGAAAAAAACAAAATGTGTAAGAAAAAGATAAAAAACTGTAAAGGAGGGGGCAGAGAGACTAATTGTCAAAGAGAGCAAAAATAACCGTAAACTATTTTCAATTAAATAAAAGGTAAAAGGATTTGCACTGAAGGAATTGGCCCTTTAACAAAAATAATGCAGGAAAAACCATAAATGATGATGGGGAATAGGCGAATCTGTTAGTTTTTTTTAATCAAGTATATTCACAAGAGAAAATAAATGTCACATGAGATGCAGGGGGGTAAAATGAACCCCCCACTAAATATCACCTGCCTAACACAGAAGGAAGTGCAGAGTCGGCTAAAAAAGATTACAATCGACAAATCACTGGGTATAGATGGAATACACCTAAAGGTTCTAAGGGAACTAAGGGACGTGATAGACAGACCACTATTTCTTATATGCAGGGACTCTATTAAGACCAGGGTTGCACCACTGTTACTAGTTGACTGTAAACTTAACTGGAGTAATTAATACCAGTCAGCTTCTGCAAAAGCAAATAAAATCTTGGGGTGCATTAAAAGAGGTATAGGGCGAGGGACGAGAACATTATTTCTCAACTATATAAGGCTCTTGTCAGGCCTCACATGAAATACTGTGAGCAGTTCTGGACACTAGTACTGAGGAAAGACATTGCAGTGCTTTAGGGTGTTCAAAGAAGGGCAACTGAATTAATAAAGGAAATGGAAGCATTAGAATACCCAGAGAGGTATCAAAACTTGGATTATTCACCCTAGAGAAAAGATAGTTAGGGGTGACCAAATAGCTATTTATACATACATTAGGGGTCAACACAAGGATCTCCCCCATGATCTGTTTATACTCAGGACTGCGACAGTAACAAGAGGGCATGCTCTATATTTAGAAGATAGAAGGTTTTATCATCAACACAGTAGGGGTTCTTTACTGTAAGAGCAGTGAGACTGTGGAACTCTCTGTCTGAGGACATGGTGATGGCAAAATCGATAGAGGAGTTTAACAGGCGACTAGAGTCTTTTTAGAGCACCATGACATTACAGGATATAGACATTAAATAGTCAGCAGGGTTTTTGAAAGGGGATCTTACGACTGCTGGAGTTGGAATCAGGAAGGAACCTTCTCTGAAGAGTGTTGATCCAGGGATTATTTTGACTGCCACTATGGAGTTGAAAAGGATTTTTTCCCCCAGGTTGGGGTAAATTGGCTTCTGCCTGATTGTTTGTTTTTTTTTGCTTCCTCTGGATTAACACGGGGGTTCAGGCTTAACTGGATGGACATTTGTTTTTTTTCAGCCTAGAATACTATTAGAGATGAACGAGCGTACTCGCTAAGGCAAACAACTCGAGCGAGTAGTGCCTTATGCGAGTACCTGCCCGCTTGTCTCTAAAGATTCGGGTGTCGGCGGGGGAGAGCGGGGAGTTGCGGGAGTAAGCAGGGAGCCAGTGGGGGGCGGGGAGCGGCGGGAAGGAACGGTGGGGGGGGGGGGAGGAGATCTCTCTCTCACTCTCTCCTCCCTGCTCACTCCCGCAACTTACCGCTCTCCCCCGCCGGCACCCGAATCTTTAGAGACGAGCAGGCAGGTACTCCCATAAGGCACTACTCGCTCGAGTAGTTTGTCTTAGCGAGTAGGCTCGCTCATCTCCAAATACTATGTTTTGTTACTATAAGCTATACATCCTGTATAGAAGGATATGATTTCTGCTGGTATAACCTGGATATCTTTTGTATATAATTATATATGTACAGCTAGCATAAGCTATACATCCTTTGTATAGTGATATGGAACATGCTGGTATAACATGTGTATCTCCTGTATAAAATTATAAATGTACAGCTAGTATAAGTTATACATCTCCTGTATATAGTAAAATGGACCATGTTGGTATAATCAGGGTATCTCCTGTATATAATTATGTATGTACAGCTAGTATAAGCTATACATCTTTTGTACATAGTGTTATCGACCATGCTGGTATAACCAGAGTAAATCAGCATGGTTCATTACACTATATATCTATTTATACCCAGGACTGTAACAAATGGGCATCCTCTACGTCTAGGGAAAAGAAAGTTTCTACACCAACATAGAAGAGGTTTCTTTTTTACTGTAAGAGCAGTGAGATTATGGAATTCTCTGCCTGATGATGTGGTTATGGCGAATTCGATAAAAGAGTTTAACAGGGCCCTGGATGCCTTTATTGAGCTATACAATATCACATGTTATATTCACTGATTACTTCAGAAGGGTTGTTGATCCAAGGATTACTCTGATAGATTGGAGCCGAGAAGGAATTTTTTTGCCTTAAATGGACAAAATTGTCTTCTACCTGATTGTTTTTTTGCCTTCCTCTTGATCAACATTGGGGAGTAATAGGCTGAACTGGTTAACCATTTCCAATCCAATTTGTATTCTGGTTTTCCTAGGGGGGCTTACTCTTTTTCTGCTGTTATACACAGTGCTATATGCTGGATAAAGCCAGTACTACATGAGGTGACACATTGGATAGGCTCTGACAACAGACAGGCTGGCAATATACAGTAAGAAAACCCCGACAAATGTCTTCCAACATTGGAGCTGTACAGCCTTAAATCATAATGTCTTCAGAGGTCAGACAGTGGATTGGAAAGGGTTAAACATATGTCTTTTTTAGACTACATACTATGTAATAATAACAATCTTTACTTATATTGTCATCATATTCCACAGCGTTTTACTAATCATAGCAAACATATACAGGCAAAATAAGACATTACATGCAGTATTAAACCAATAATTTGAACAATAGGAGTGAGGGCCCTGCTTGCAAGAGCTTACAAATACAATCCATGAAAAAATAGGAGTGACACAAAAGGTACAAGAGTTTCTTCTGTACAATGGTCCCACTATCTTTTAGATGAATAGTGACCATTCATAATCACCAGCTAATATCTATTTATGTACATATGTAAAGTGCATTAAGGTGAAAGAGGTTGTAGGGAATACAGAGAGATGAAGGGTCTGTTCCGAGGGGGAATGTAGAAGAGAGGTAGTGATGGTGTTTAAAGTACGTTTGCTTGAGTAGCTTATATAGCATACCTGTCTCCTACCCTGTCAAACTGCCATGTTTAACTGTCAGGGCACTTTGACAAAAATGACAGTTCAACACATGTGTGCCACCCCTTATAGGAAACTATGGGGGACATTTATAATAGGTTTTACACCAGAATTCTGTCATAGAAAATTCGCAAAGTTTTGTGCAAGTTTGATTAGTGCAAAAACTTGTGAGATTTTGGCGTTTTGCACCACACACACCACTTTTGTGAAAGTAGGCGGGGCTTGTCATGAGGGGCAGGGCCACTCAGAACAACACATTTATGCATAATTTCTGCCAGAAACTGCTGGATATTATACCAGAAATGTATGCCAAGTTGAACCTTACATACTTTTTAGTGAAGGTGCACATAGGTGCCAAGATGCATCTAATATATGAAGGGGCATACTCCTCTTCATGTATTAGGCATATTGTGTTATGGGGAAAATGATATTGACTATGGTTTAAAATGCTGGTCTTGAAAAAAAATTTCCCTTATGTGTTTAGGTCTAGGGCTAATTAAGCTAGTTAAGCAATTAACACTTAGTATAAATACTAAGCACAGGGAAAAGAAACAAACATTATGGCATGTGCCAAAACATGGTGCTGCATTATCTGTAAGAAAAAAATTCAAGATTTATTTATTAGCATAATATTCCTATATTTATCCAAGCAGAGTTTTTGGGCTCTTATCAGGTTTTGAGTGATGCTCTCTAAAGCTATGCTCTCCACATAGTTTTGTTTAACTTCCTCAATGAGGCTTGTCTTAAGGATTCTGTTTTAAGAATATACATTTCTTTTAAAGTGATTATAGAGTGATCTGTGATGGTATCCAGGCATGTTAAAATTCTGTGTATGAATGATGGCATATAACAATATATCCATTTTCTTCGTAAAAAGAAGCTTGTAAGAAAAAGCCAAGCAAAGGAAAACTGAATTTCAATATTTTCTACTGTGAACTGGTAGGCTCATTTTTATAATGTACTATAATTACAGGAATATAAGGCAAAAAAAGGTAATTAAATTCAGTATTAATATGAAGTCCACCAGAATAACAGTATTAACTCTATGGACTTTAAGCCTGTCCTATCAATGGAAAACATAACCTGCCGTCTAAAGGACACTGCTCTCTCCTGGTTCTCCTGCTACCTATCCGACCGCTCCTTCAGTGTCTGCTTTGCTTGCTGTACCTCCCCTCCTCTTCCCCTTGTCCATCTACACAGCCCCCATTGGACAGACCATCAGGAGTTTTGGCTTTCCGTACCATCTCTATGCTGATGACAACTCGTTATATACCTCCTCCCGTGACATCACAGCAACATTCCTCCAGAACGCTACTGACTCTGTCCGCTGTCTCAAACACTATGTCCTCTCTCTACCTAAAACTGAACCTCCCAAAAACTGATCTACTGGTGTTTCTGCCCTCTACTAACCGACCTCATCCTAACATCTCCATCTCAGTGTGTGGCACCACCATAACTCCAAGACAGCACTCCCACTGTCTTATGGTTACGTTCGAAATCGATCTCTCCTTTTGCCCCCTATATCTAATCTCTCGCCTGAACGTGTCACCTGCACCTCAAGAGCATCACAAGAATCTGCCCCTTTCTCACCGTGGACATGCTAAAAACGCTCACTGCTGCCCTCGTCCACTCTCGGCTCGATTATTGCAGCTTGCTGCTGATCGGCCTTCCCTGCACTATGCTCACCCCCTCCAATCAATCCTAAATGCAGCAGCCAGGCTCATCTACCGGTCCAGCCGCTACACGGACGCTTCTGTTCTGTGCGAGTCACTGCACTGGCTGCCCGTCAAAAACAGAATTCAATTCAAACTCACTACATTCGTCCATAAAGCTCTACATAGTACCACGCTGCCCTACATTGCATCCCTCATCTCAATACGCCACCCAGCCCGTGCCCTCCGCTCCACTAATGAAATCAGATTAAGTTCCCGTTTAATTCGAACATGTCTTTCCTGCCTTCAAGACTTCTCCTGAGCAGCACCAGTCCTCTGGAATGCACTAACCCAAACTATCCGGGGAATCCCTGACACACAAAACTTGAGACGGGCTCTAAAAACGCACCTCTTCAGGGAGTCATACCATACCATAAATAAAGGCTGGGAAAATATCTGTCTGGGGTGATTTAGTGAACTGAGCAGGGGGTTGGACCAGATAACCCTGGTGGTCTCTTCCAGCTCTACCATTCTATGGTTCTATGATTTTCTATATCCCCTAAACCAAACCCCTCTTTACTCCACCTGATAACATGCTCCCTTGTCCTACTGACTGCAATCGCTGCAAGCAACCGCCCCTACAGTCATACTGATTCAGCCATGACACGGCTTAAGTCTGACCATTGTCTATGAGTATAGCATCCCACACTCACCACCTCGTCATACCGTGCATATCTCCAGCCCCTTTGCCTTCTGTATCGCCCGATTATTTGTAACATGTAAGCTTGTTGGAGCAGGAGCCTCACTCCTACTGTTTCCATCAATAAATTACTACATGTAACAGATTTTTTTTGTATCTACTTTTTTTCTATCTGTTCTCCCCTGTTTTGTAAGCACTGTGGAATATGTTAGCGCTATATAAAGATTATTATGATTAATCATTAATTGTTGACCACATATGATTGCAAAGCCTGCTTAGGCCACTTTCACATATGCACTATTTACAGTGATTAGCTTGGCAACACAGCGCTAACCTAGGTACAATGCCTCCCTTGATTTCAATGGGGCCCCGCAGACATGCAATTGAATGTAGCGTTTCTAAGACCACGATTTGTGAGTGCAGTCTGTTCTATTTTTGCACATTTTAGCACTTTTTAATACGCATCAACACCTATCACAATGATGGAGTGGACTAAAAAACTTTATTAAATGCTGTGAAATGCGTTCAAGAACGCTGCTCAAAATCACTGTAAAAATGCTGCAATTTCGAGCAGTGCTCTCTGAACACATGTGTGAGAGTGGCGTAAGTGTATTAGGTGATGATGACTAGCAGTGGGGGGCCGGGTGGGGTGGGGGGGCTATGATTCAGACATAGACCATTTTTGCAGCACAAGTTTTATTTTTGAATGACATCATTTTGGGGTGCATACAATGTATTGCATTGCTTTTTTAGCGCAAAAAAAAAAATTCCGCCTTTGCTCTTTGGATTTCATTTTTACAGTATTTGGCACTTGGAATAATTAATGTGATAATATTATTCTCTGGGTTAGTATGAATCCGATGATACTAAATTTCTACAGGTTTTTTATCTTTTTCTATTTTTCTTTGCATGTGGGTGATCTCGAGAATCAACACCATAGAAATAACCTGCAAATCAGAGGTCTCAGCAAGGACATTGGGGCATCCCACTTGTTTTCTTAGGCACAAAAGATTTTTGGAGATCTTATCCAACCTTTCCTTAAGAATCCTACAGAGCTGGACAGAATTCATCGCACTTTAGTTCCCAGGTCCTCTGAACCAGCCTGCCCACGTGACGTGGTTTGTCGCATTCATTTTTTTAGAGAGAAGGAATTTATCCTGCATAAGGCACAAGAATCAAAGGGTTTGTCAGTTCAGGGCATACCCATCATCATACTTCCGGATTTAGCTTGGCACACCTTAAAACTCCAGAAAGCGCTGAAACCTCTCTTGCTGTTCTTCAGGAACAAAAAAGCCAATATTGATGGGGATTTCCTTTTCAATTCATGGCTCGCAAAGATGGCAAATCAGCCGCCTTTAAATCATTGGGCAATCCCCCGAAATTTCTAGGCACTTTTGACCTCCCAATGACTGCCCTACCAAATTAAGTTTTCGCTTAATTTTAAACTATTCCTGTCAGGGTTTGAGAGAGACCTAGAGAGATAGAGCCTACTATATCTGTTGTGGTTTGGTTAAGTTAACGCCATTAAAATGGATGTCTTGCAAAAGTTTTTATATCTATGCCAGACACCGCCGGTGAACTTAAAGGGGTTGTCTCGCGAAAGCAAGTGGGGTTATGCACTTCTGTATGGCCATATTAATGCGCTTTGTAATATACATCGTGCATTAAATATGAGCCATACAGAAGTTATTCACTTATCTTCCCTGCGCTGGCGTCCCCGTCTCCATGGCTCTGCCTGATTGGCTGGAATCGGCACACGTGACGGGGCGGAGCTACACGATGATGCGTAGAAGGGGGCGGAGCCAGAACGCCGCTGCTGCCGGACCGAGCCGAAGGGAAAAGACCCTTCTGCGCAAGCGCGTCTAATCGGGAGATTAGACGCTGAAATAAGACGGAGCCATGGAGACAGGGACGCCAGCGCAGGGAAGGTAAGTGAATAACTTCTGTATGGCTCATATTTAATGCACGATGTATATTACAAAGTGCATTAATATGGCCATACAGAAGTGCATAACCCCACTTGCTTTCGCGAGACAACCCCTTTAAATAGGCCCTATTTAATGAATATACGCCGTTTGATATAGAGATTCGTCTGAAGGGGACGTAAGCCAAGATTGAAACATGCTATTGTTACACAGAAGAGGCTCCAGGAGCGAATAGGTTTACCTGATTTTGCCGTATAATACAGGGCTTGTATCAGCTACTGTGTCCTTGATATTGTACATCATCGTGGTAGTAAGCAATCGGTAGAAATAGAATATGATCAAGGAAGCTTTTTGAATTCCAAGGAGATGTCTCGTGATCACAGGGTTACCTCACCACTTGCGGAGCAGATCCTGCAATCCTTTGTCTTGGCATCTAGACAGATTATTCTTAGGTTGTGGCACACCACGACTTCTCCCTCTAGGGAGACATTGATGGAAATCCTGAACACCCTCATGAGATATGAGAGCCGATGAAGAAAACTCTTTCTCTGAGTTCTGTGCCATTTGGTAGCTATGGGTGCAGATTCAAGCATCACAGAGATTTTGAAGTTGGATAAGTCAGGGAGCGTATAACCTATAATGTTTATACTCCATCTCAGGTTAAGAAGAGGTAGATATGTCTATAGACTCCCCACCCGTCTTTATTTACCTTCCCTCCTTCCCTCTTTCCCTTTCCCATTTGTTCTATACATCCAGGGTTGTTTGAGTGTAGTTAAACGGTTATTGTAACACCACTTACCTAATACAAAACGGACAATGTTGTTTATTTCTGTTCTTCAGCCCAATTGTATGGTTTAAATGCTTAAAGGGGTTGTCCCGCGCCGAAACGGGTTATTTTTTTTTTCAACAGCCCCCCCCGTTCGGCGCGAGACAAACCCGATGCAGGGGTTAAAAAAGAAAACCGGACAGTGCTTACCTGAATCCCCGCGCTCCGGTGACTTCTTACTTACCTGCTGAAGATGGCCGCCGGGATCTTCTCCCTCGGTGGACCGCAGGGCTTCTGTGCGGTCCATTGCCGATTCCAGCCTCCTGATTGGCTGGAATCGGCACGTGACGGGGCGGAGCTACCAGGAGCCGCTTTCCGGCACGAGCGGCCCCATTCAGAAAAGAAGAAGACCGGACTGCGCAAGCGCGTCTAATCCGGCGATTAGACGCTGAAAATTAGACGGCACCATGGAGACGAGGACGCTAGCAACGGAACAGGTAAGTGAATAACTTCTGATAACTTCTGTATGGCTCATAATTAATGCACAATGTACATTACAAAGTGCATTAATATGGCCATACAGAAGTGTATAACCCCACTTGCTTTCGCGGGACAACCCCTTTAATATATACTGTACATGATGCTTATGTCAAATTTGATGTGGGCTGCTTAAAAAAATATTTTGAACATAATTAACTAGTATTTCCATGGGATTTAATTGTTTTTATATAGTTTAGCATTATTGGCATCCAAAGTTCACCATATAGTGATTCTACTTTTTTTGGTATTGACTGTACATCAGAAACCTAATTGCTTTTATGTTCAGCTGCAGTGGCTTGCTATTAGTGTTCGAGTTAGATCAATCGTGATGTTATATGTATTTCTTTGTCACATTCTATGCCCTGTAAAACTGTGGTCTAATAGTATCTGAAAATATGACTTCGATGTAGTATGTTTTACTATTTTCCTTTGCAATCTAAAAAACCAGAAGGAAGGGGCTGTGCAGGGTAGGTGATGCATGGATACAATAAAATAGCTAAATATGATTCAAGTACTATACATCTAAAATTCCGCAGTTTGAATAAGTTGTAAATTATAATATATAGTAGGGTTATGACTTTTTTCAATTTTTTTCAAATTTGAAAGCCTGTGGTGGCAAGCGATGACTTTTAGCATATAACTCTTAAAAACGATTTTCATTTCATTAAATTAAAAAAATCCTCTGCACCTAATGAGATGTTGTTTTAGTCTGCAGCATAAAATTTCTGAAAATAATATACATACCATTAGACATAAGAATTGAGAGTTGACCATGCTAAAAATATTTGAACCGAATTTAAATGATAAACCAAATTTAGAGCATCACTATCCAGCACGTATCCATCCTCTGGATTTAAACTTTGCACATGACCCAGTAACCTTGCTGACAGAAATTTTTGTATTCAAGCTTGCATTAACCGTTTCCCAGTGGATAGGCTTCTTTTCTTTATTATGTTTTACAACTTATAAACTCCTATTATTTGTTGTTATTTGCCATATGGCATAAATGAAATGATATTGGGTGCAGGAGGTTTTTACATGGCCAGAAAAAAATAACACCAGAAAACTACCATATAGGCAAAAGTTCATGAAATGCAACATCAGGAAAAAGTCATAACCCTAATATATAGCTTTTTAAAAAGTAAACAGTAAAATGGTAGCATTATATTAAAGGGAACCTGTCATCAGGTTTTTCCAATGCAATCTAAGCTATGCATGTAAGGCCTTATTCACATGACTGTATATACACGGCTGTTAAAAAATTGCGACCATCTAAAGCCTTAGATTCCAATGTATTCATTCAGATGAGCAAGTTTTAGCCTCATAATAAAATTAAGCTGGAAACAATAGGACATTGGTGACTGAAAACGGCAACAGATTTTATACGTCATGTAAAAAGATAGGTCTTGCCCTATCTTTTGGCAAGATATGCCAGAAGCTCCCATAGGCTTCTATGAGAGCTGAAAAAAGGGAGGGGGAGGGAGTTTAGCTGTGTCCAACACTGGGAAAAGATTACAACTGCCTCTATTTAAGCATTACTAGTCATTCCGAGGATTTCTGCTGACCGAAAGATTTCTGTGCTGCAGCATATTTTGCGTCCTAACATTCACCTTTACTTCATGTGGTGAATGCACATTCTCATCCATTACTCTCAGGGTCACCTGACATCAGATGTTCAAACACTAAGCTGAATGTGAATGCACTTTCACAGCCATTGCTTTCAGGGTCACCTGATATTGGACTTTGTTCAGCACTTCAGTGCATGCGCATGTAGCTCAGCAGCCGTACAGCGTCTGATGTCAGTTAACCCTCAGAGTAATGGGCAAAAAAACACATGCACATTCAGAACATGAGTGAGTGCAAGTAAAGGTGGACTTTATTACGCAAGCCTGGGCATAACAGGATAGAAAATTAATGTCTTTCCATCAAAACTAGGAAGGTGTTTCTGGCGCGGTTGTGTGGAGAAAATCTGATTCTTTTTGCCTAATTTTAATACAGCGTAGGGAAACTTCAAAAGAGGATTGTAAACGTACCACCATTTATAAAAACAGTATAATAGCGATATGATAACCTCATTATCAACACTATTACAATTGCATAATATATTGCTATATAGTATATACTAAAAGGCCACTTAATTAGAGACACCTGCCCTTTCACAATTAGAGCTTCTCTGTATAAAAATTGGATACGTGACCCCGAAGTTCACCATAAAATCAAGTGAGTAGGTTTTCTGTGAATCAGTTTCAGTGTAAATCTATGTTAGAATAGGGAAATCCAGCTGTCTGAGCAACTTCAAATGAGGTTTGGTTCTCTGTGCTAGACTAGCTGGAGACGGAATTTCAAAAACTGACAACTTTTCCTGGGCTATGCTGTCAAGAGTATAATGTAAATTGTCTGATGAAGGAAAAATATTCAGTGAAAGGGAATCCTTTGAAAATAAACCAGTCAATATAAGGCTGGGTTCACACAGGGCGGATTCCCTTCGGAAATCTCGCGGTTTGGCCGCAGCAAAAACCGTGAGATTTCCGCCGGAGAACCGCCGCGGTTTAAGCCGCGGCAGCTTTGAAGTGGCCCGGCCGCTTGCTTTTCCGTTGCGGCCGGCGCTCCCATAGAGGAGAGCGCGGCCGTGACATAAATAAACAAAAAAGAAAAGGTAAATAGACATGCTCAATCCTTTGAAACCGCGGCTGCGGCAGCCGCAGCCGCGGTGTCAACCAGATTTACCGCAGCGGATTAGCCGTCCCGTGTGGACGAGATTTCTGAGAAATCTCATCCACATGGCTGGCTAATCCTGAGATCCGCCTTGTGTGAACCCAGCCTAAGGGGTCAGAAGAGTATGTCAAGAATTTTTCTGATGAACAGGCGGTGCAGAGTCAAGCAAATTGTAGCGGAATACAATGCTATTGCTCCAACTAATGTGTCTGAATGCACAACTCGTCGTTCATCAGCACTGATGGGCAGCTGATGACCAGGGCAAGTTCCATTAATGTCGAAGAGAAACAGAAAGACAAGACTCCAATGGGCAAAAGGTTACAAGAATTGGATCAGTGATCAGAGGAGAAACATTGCCTGCTCTGATAAATCCAGATTGCTGTTGTACCATGCTAATAGGAGAGTTAGAATTTGGTGCAGTCAACAATAATCCATTAATCCTTCCTGTCATGTCAGTACCTCCATCTAATTTACAGGATTTACAAGAATCTATCATATTTCCATGGGCCAATATTCCTGCAAAGTCATTGGAATACATACGGTATTGGAATCTATTCCAGAAGGAACTGCTGTGGTTCTGAATGCCAAAGGAGGTCCAACACGCTACTAGATAGGTGTGGCTAATAAAGAGACCATTCAGAGTTTATGACATAATTAAAACGGGTTGTCCAATAAAGCAGTTCTTCTTTATGGCTTGTAAAGGGGAGTCAGGGGAGCCTCTCGCCCCCAAGATATCCATATGCCCTAATATGGTCTCACACAGATAACCCCTTTAAAGGGCTTCTGGAAACTAAGACCTGTGGTCCAGTTTTAAAGAATTCTCATAGTAAACATCTTTTTTAGCTCTTTATATGATCACTTGACAAATAGATGAAAATGATGGATCTTGATGATTACTCTCTGTTCTCCATGGTGTGACTGCGATAAATTTTGAAGAATTTTCACTATATTTTTTAGAGTGGCAGCTAGTGACATTTTCATATTGCACAATAAAGAGATGACATTTTAACATTATTTATTTTACAAACTTAGAGCTGTTTTCCAAGAAAATACCGTACTATTGATGACCAGGGTACGTTGATCGGTTGGGGTCTGCCACTCGGGACCCCAGCTGACAGTGCTGGGATACAAAGAGGTCAGACTGAAAACAGCTGCCGTGACCCCTGTGTAGTAGCCAGGTGCAGGCGCAGCTCCTGTTAATTTATTGAGAGCTGTGCCTGGAAGTACAAGTGCCGGCCACTACACAGGGGTTAGAGCAGGAGCTTTTGCTGTGTATGTAGTGGTGCTGACAGCGAGAGTCTGATCAGTTGATCAGCTGGGGTCCTGAGCAGCAGCCAATTAAATATTGATGACCTGTCCTGAGGATAGATCATCAATAGTATTTCCCTGGAAAACCCCTTTAAAGCACAGTTAAATGAGCTTTAAATATATCAAATGTTTCAAAATTGTTGATTCTCTTTGAGCATTATTATTAAAAGACATAACAGAGTAGAAACCTTGTGGATTGTGCCTATCATTGTTTTCTGAGTCATTTGAAATGGTATTGTGAGTCAATTGTGGCCAGACAACATAATGTGTGACAATGAAAGGAAATGGGTAAGTGGAAAATAGCAGCGCCAGTATAACCATTTACTCCTCTTCCTTTAGCTATTGTCCCTCAGATCAGTTCTTTGGAACCAAATATTGTAAGCATTTCTGTTAGTTTTCAAGCATTACCGGTGTTCAGGCTATTTAATAAAAATGAATACGCCCTTTTATAATATTTACTTTTATTATTATTAAAAAAAACTGCAAAGTGTTTTCTGGGACTTTGATATTGGTGGCCTATCCTCAGGATTGGTAGGGTCTGATTTCTTGCACCCTGACTGATCAGCTAATTGAAGGAGCCACAGTGCTCTGGCAAGCATTGCATCTCCCTCAATGTTTACCAGAAACAGCTCCATGCATTTTGTAGCTGCTCTCCCTGGTATTATAAATATTATTTATATATCTTTATATATATATATATATATATATATATTTTTTTTTTTATTTATTTATTTATTTTTTTTAAAGTGCCATTAATCCCAAGACACTGTACAAATGAAGAATAGGGTTACACTTCATTGCATTACCTACATAAAGACGTTACATATATAAAACAGTAACTGTAAGGCTAACTTCGCATGGGCGAGCGCGATATTGGGCCGTCTATCACGGCCTGATATCGCACTCACCAACATGCAAATTCCTTGTGGATGTGAAACATTTTTATTGCATTACTTTGGGGATCCTACTGACAGCGATGGCAGAGCATTGCAGAGTGTTTCCCATTGTTTTCATTGAGGAAACCTTGCATCACATCACGTGCACCCAGCACGTGGTATAATCAGATATGTAATCAGAATACCTGTAAGCTACATAAATATATAGTAACTTAACTTCTGCAACATAAAATCTGCTGGGGATTTTCACAGGGATATCACCTCCCCGATTTTGAAAAAGTAAAATATACACTAAAAGTCCACAGAATACCCCTCCTTAATTAAGAATTTAGAGCAAGACCTAAATATTTGAACAACCTACAATTTATCCTGACTAGGAAGAATCCATTCTATCAAAATGTCAAGACTTCCAAAAACTCTTTTTCTTTTCCGTGCTTTGCCTATTTCTATTCCGATTGTAGATTTGAAACGTTTGCAATCTAAACTATTGGCCTTCATTTGGTCTAACAAATCTAGGTGTATCCAGCAGTCTACGCTATACGCACCTTGGAGCAAGGTAGGCCTGGGCGTCCGTAATATTATAAAATATCATGCAGCCTAATAAGCTTAATTAACCTCCATTTTCCCCCACTATGATAAACCCCTTTGGGTATAAATTGAAGCACAGGCAGTCTCTCTTCTGCCACTTGAATACGTCTTTTGGCACAGACCGGTTCATAAAAAAGCAATCATGAACACTACCCTGTCTTCTTCCCTGGCTCTCTGGGATAGACTCTCTAAAAGATGTAACACGAGATAAAACCTCCCTATATCCAGTATATTTAGTAATCCTGCCTTTCCCCCGGAAATGAACAAAAATGAGTTTGGATGGTGGATAGCCAGGGACCTCACCAGAATAGTGGATTTTGTGGATAGACTTGTTTTCAGACAATTTGAGTTCTTCCGGGCTGTCCACATCATTCCAAACTCGAGATGTTTTGTCTTCAACGCTATGTATTAGCACGTAGGGAGAATAGACAAAACCTTGCTGAGCATACTATTTTTGAAAGCCTGTGCAACAAAAACGCTAGGGGTCCTGGAAAGAAAACTGTACTGTCACTTTATAACACCCATGGATAAAATCCCATATATGCAGAGGTGGGAAGAGGAGCTGGGTGAGAAATTGCCAATTTCGGATTGGCATAAAATAGCCAACCAAAAAGCTTTCTATTAATGTAGCAATAAACATTTAATGCGTTGGTATAGTGAATAGCCAATATGTTCCCGGGGACGTCAGGCTTATGCTTCAGAGGATGTGAAGGGGAGGATTCCTTTCTACACATTTGGTGGAATTGCCCTAGGCTTCGTAGATTTTGGATCCAGGTAATATTCTCCATAACAAACCGGTCACTACAAAAATCACCCTGGGAAGCTCTACTGGGTAGACAAATCCCTATCATCCCCAAATACACACAAATGGATACCCTATTGCTTCCTAGCTGTACGAATAGCAGTCACTCGCTCCTGGAGGAAAAGCTCAGTTAGCATTGACTTTGTGAAAACAAAATTGGATGAATCATCGTCAATGAGAAGTTGTCAGCTATCCTTAGGGATTGTGAAGGGCTGTATGAAAAAACGTGGTCATCTTGATACCACTATTCACAGGCCATGCATCTATAGAACCCAAGAGCCAGAGCTTTGACTCCTCCAGAGCAATTGAGTTTACCATCATTCTTTTATCTACTCCCCCAATAGATTTATGAGGAACATAACTTCTGACCAGGTTAATAGAATAAGTTCATTTTAATTTCCCATCTTAGGTTCACCCACATTATCAACCACATTACAGCCTTATTCCTTCCTTCCCTCCCGAACTTTAATTATGTGTTCTTCCTGCCTTCTTTGTCTTCCCCTGTTTGTTTTTCTCGTTTATGTTCCGCTTATGTTAATACTGATTTGTTTTATTAGGAGTTGCAGTTATTGAAGAAGTAGAAATCGGCACTTATTTTTACTTTACCTTATTATGTTTACTAGAAATAACATCTGGCAATGTAACTCCAGATTTAGGCTGCCTGCACATGGGCGGGTCAGACCCAGCATTGCGGTATTCTTGCAGTGGCGTCTTCTCCTTTGCTGTGAATGTGCCGGCTGTACAGCGGACGCCACGCCATCGCTATGACGATTATGCAGCCTCTTCTACTGCGAATGTGACAGCCGCCACATGCACTGTGGCTCGCAGTTCTGCTCTGTGTGACCCCAATCATCTGTCCACAGAATTATCTAAGCGTGGCTGCTCACATGCAGCTTCCATGTCCAGGTGAAGAGAAGTGGCACATAGCAGGACAACAGGAACGGACAAGTACTAAGGGTGCCCTGTGTAGCTATGCTGGATTCCCTATATATTAGGAGAATAAAGTCTCTTGACTCATTTGGCATTGTATATGCAAGCGGTTCTCTCCATTTTAGTTTATAGCACCTCACGATTCTCAATAGGTGGGTGTCCTGGAGGTGGAACTTCTATTTATTAGAGCATATACGTAGGATATACCATAAATGTCTCAGATGGGAATATGCTTGCAGCACTTCGAGGTGGTTCAGTATAACAATGTGGCCTTCAGACCAGAAAAAGTTGTCCACCTCTGGTGTATTCTATATTTCAGGTAGCATATTGCATATTATACCTTATTTCTAGGGGGTACACTGAATATTATACCTTATTTTTAAGGGGCAAGCTACATGTTATTGTTTATTTTTAGGGAGCACAATGCATATTATACTTTATTTTGGGGGGCAGGGGGCATATTATGCTTTATTTCAGAGACACAGTTCAAAGGATAACTAATTTTAAGGGCCCCGCATATGGTATATACCCACATATATGATATTGATGAATTCTTAACAGATATAATAAAGTTAACATGTTATTTTAACTGCAAGGTAAATAAAGTAAAGAAAAAGAGAAAAACTAAGCGGAATATACTTTTACATTTTTACAGGTACAGAACTCATGAAACACTGCAAGGGGCTCAGTGAGATTCTATTGCCCAAGGGCCCACATAAACCTCTGACTTACAATACATTGAAAACAATTCCAGAGATTTATAAATCAAGATGTAAAACCAGTTATATGTGTCAGCAGTGATTTACTATTGCTTTTACTTAAAGAGGTTTTCTGGGCACAGACTTACATTTTAAAATCTAATGTAATGTCTTCATTTTCTATATCGCATGGCCCTCTCTCTGAAAAATATCTCCACTTCCTCTGACATCTTGTCTGCATTTGCTACTTCCTCTCATGTCCATAGCCTCCTGAGCAGTGATGGGTCATGAGGTGCGTTAAAAAACTTGAAAGTGCCTGAAAATAGAACGGACAGTCGAAAATGGCAGCATTAGAAACGCTGCGTGCAAGCGTGTGTCTGCGAACCCTAATTACAATGGGGCCCGTTGTACCGCTATTAGCTTGGGATGCCGCACTAATTGCGATACAAAGTGGTTATGTGTGAGAGTGGTCTTTTTCATCAGGTTATGACTTGTAAGGGCTCAGTCAGACGAGCGAAGATCTGCGCGTTTTTCCGCGCGGAAAAGAAAAGCACCACGCGTGCGGGCAAAAATCCGTACCTACCAAAGATAGAACATATGTGTAGCAATTAGAGATAAGCGAGCACGCTCAGTAAAGGCAGATGCTCTAGCGAGCATCGCTCTTCTCAAGTAACTGCATACTCGTCCGAGCAAATGCGGGGGGGGGGGAGCGGAGGGGAGCAGGGAGGAGAGTGAAGTGCCAGCCCCATTGAAAGCAATGGGAGAACATTGCGATCCTCTGCCACAGCTGTGGCAGAGCATAGTTGCTTTGTACGCCCGTGTGAAGAAGCCCTTAAGCTGATTTGCCAAGGGCTACAAATCTGCAAGATATTATGTTTTATTGAGCATGTCCAGTTTTCAGAAGTCCACACATTAAAAAAAAACTTTCTTGTGGCCTCAGTGTTGTGAAAAAGGATTCTTTAGTGCTCACCATCTAAGGAGTGCCATGGGTTACTGACTGGATATTCAAGGTGTTGAATCCATGGCTTGTGAATTGGCTATTGCTGCGTATGGCAGCGATTGTGCACATAATAGTGTCGCTAGTTTATGTATTTTTAAAAATTCCCTCATCTGTCTCTCAGGGCGGCTTCAGGCAACCTTATTTGCACACAGTTTGTGCATTTGTGTGCACCCAAGGCACCATAGTAGTCTATGGAGGTGCACAAATCTATAGCACTGGGGACTAATTAGACTGCTCCAATGTGAACGGTCCCTGGCAGTATAGAAAGTACAGTAAAATGCGCTAAACTGTGTGCAATAAGTCGCTCTAACGCGAGTGTTTTTGTGCTTGCGGTCATCTGAAATGAGGAAAAAAATGTGTCTTACATGTACATAAAGAATGTTCGATAGCTGTTATGCCCAGTTTGTTCTGAATATTACTGTAGAGACCCTAATGCATTACTGAGGATGGTAAAGTCATATATTTTAGCAACGGTGTCTTGAAGATATGAGGGATGTAATTTCTGACAAAGGGTGTCAATATTTTGTGCAAATAAAAGCTTGTGTTCTGGGTTATAATAGTCTTTTTACACAATTTAGGAATCACATAAAAAGTGGTAATTATGGGGTGAAGGTTATAAATAAATTTCAACTCATCATTGGATAATAGGGCATCGATACTTGCTTGTTCCAATAGGTGATAAAATTCAGTAAGATATTGGGTTGTAGGATCATGGGATAATGTCTGATATACTCGTTTATTGTCAAGAAGTCTCTTTACCATCACTGTATAGCCAAGTAGGTCCATAAATACTATGTTCCCCCTCTGATGTCTTAATCATTATTTCAAGATTAGTAAACAATTCCTCAAGGGCCATTTTTTCCTCTCTAAATTTGACCAAATGAGTAAATAGGTCTACACTACTGTATTGGCTCAAGGTCGGTGTATTTTTGGATTTTGGTTTTAGACTAGTAAAGGGGGCTGTGCCTGTGTTATTTTCCTCTAAGAGGTCTATTAAAGTCTCCAAAGCTGCAAGATAATTCTGATTCCCCTGTGCATCCTGTTTAGCTCTCATAACGATATTGAGAATAAATTGATGGCCTTTTCCCAATTGAAATATGAGAATGCAGGAGTAGAAGTAAATGATAGTCCTTTTCAAAGGACTGATACTTGTGCTTCACTAAATGTGTGGAAGAACAGGTTGCATATTTGCAGATCGTCCTTGTTGCTGTTTTATATGACTTCATCATCTACTTTGATCCTCCTAGTTATTTTTTCCGATCTCTCATTGGTAGACGGAACTGTCCTAAAACAATAGGTGCAACTCATGGTATGTTGGTATTGAAAACTGGTTGGTTTTCTGAAATGGCAATAGGAGTCAATAGCTGTATGGTAGTAGGTAGTAAGGAAGAAGAAGAGGATATGGGAAAATTGGATTAGGAAGGTATAGCTGGTTACAATTGGGAACTGTATCCTCGTATTTGAGGTGCGCCTTTGATGGCTAAAGGTTGGGGTTTATATTAGCCAACCTATTGTTGAAGAACGGCCAGGTAGGGAAGACATATAATGTCCCTTAAAACACCACTGCTATCTGGTATCAATGTACATTATCCTTAAGCTTTGTTTAAGTACTGTGTTTTTAAGATTAAATTGTTCCTTAATTTTGATCTTCCTTGCCAAACATCCCTTCTTCAATTTCTGAAACTTCGGACTCAGATGTCTGTATATTTGTTTTGATAGTTATGAGTGTTTTGTTTTCCTTTAAATATATTTGTCCTGTTTCGAAATTGGGATAGTCGTGGATAAACATCTGATGTTTCCCATCTTTGATTTCTTTTTGCAGACCCTCTATGTTTTTCTGCACTCTAATCCAATGTAGTATAATCACAATGTGATGAATAGGATTTGATATCTTCCACTTTTTTTTCTAGCTGGGTAGATGTTTTAGAACTAAAAACTTTTTCATAGTCCAATAAGTACTGAATCATGTGAATTCTCTGTGAGTAATCTTTCCCACCCCTCAATAAATTCAGTGTCCTTCTGATGTGAATTTGGGGTTATATTAATCCTTAAACCACAGTGTTCTAATTTATGCTTCATGTAAATTTCCAGACTTGCCACTGCTCTCCATGACCTCACATATTATCTGTATACTTTTTCTATTTTTATTAGTAGACAATATCTGTGCCACTTTGAGGCCAAATTGTTGGAGATTATTGCCATGTAAAAGGAATCCAACCAAAATCAAAATATTAGGCAGAAAAATAAAATAATTCCTGCACAAAATCAATGAAGAATACTAAAAGTGCCTCAGGGTGTACATCGGGCATATTAACAATAATTAACACAAAATTGCCCAAAGGGTAAGAAACACCCCGCTTGAATACTCATTAGAATCTAACTTTTATTGAGCTAAATTAAAATAATAAGGATAGGAATTAAAAATAAACACCTGAGAGGGTTAAACCAGATATGATATATATAACTCAATGCTGCTGCAATCTGCTATACTGTACTTTATAGAGTTCTCAAAAATAGCTAATGCTGTGTTTTTCCGAAAATAAGGCCTACCCCTAAAATAAGCCCAATCCAGATTTTCAAGGGGAAGGGGGGGTAAAAAATAAGCCCTACTATTATAAGCCCTACTCTGAAAATAAGCCCTAGCTTGAAAAAAAAACTAAACAATGCTTACCTAGCAGGCGCCATCCAAGTCTCTCCCGCTAGTCTCCGCAGTTCTGGCAGGCTTCCGTGCAGTTCTCAGCCGCCATCAGAATATCTCTTGATGGTAACGGGATTTGTAAACCCCGCCTCCAGCAAGTGATTGCTCTTATTGGTCCTTGAGCGCCACGGCTCAGCCATTCACTGCGGCGTTCAATGAACCAATCACAGCCATCGCATTGAATGCCTGTGGTTGGTTCATCGAGTGCTGCAGTGATTGGTTCTCAAATGCAGTGGCTCAGCCAATTGAAGCAATAGCTTGCTAGAGGCGGAGTTTTCAAACCCTGTTACCAGTAAGCGGTATTCTGTCGGCACTGAGAACTGCACGGAAGCCTGTTGGAACTGCGGAGAACAGCGGGAGGGACCCGGACGGCACCTGCTAGGTAAGTATTTTAAGACATCTCCTGAAATAAGACCCTGTGCTTCTTTTGGGTCTTCTTTTTGGGGAAGCATGGTAGCTATAGAATATATCAAGCAGGCCACTGTTGCAGGCTAATGACTAAACTGTTGCAGGCTAATAATATCGCCAAGTCTCCATTTTTGAGCTAAAATAATTATAGAAACCCTCCCAATATGTTTTACCAGTGTTGTAGCGTCCTCAGGGGTTTAGGGTTACTAGAGGCGCACCCACCTAAATAATAACTGTAACATACCATAAGGAAGGGATTCTCCCATTTGACTGACTAGTCAGAGACACTGCATGCTGAGCTGCCAATGGAGAGAAAGCTAGCTATGTAGAGCAGGTACTTAAGCCAATCGTACAGTGTGCCTCCCTCAAACACGTCCAATCCCGATGTGTGATGATGTCATGGCATTTCAGCCTTTCCAAGCATTCTCAGTGTGTCCCTTCTAGGGCTTTATTAGTTTTTCATTTCATTTTACTTACCTGTCTTATTGCAAATCAGTAGAAGAAAATGGTGAACAACATGAATAAACAGCAGCCTGACCTGCATAGAAATACGCTGTATTTTAGATATTAATTCTTGATTATGTTTTTTTATATTATGGCTTAGATACTTTTCCATCAACAAGCACACTAAGCTAATACCAGATTAAAGGATTTGGGGATCAATCCTATTAAGGACACTTAGATTTTTGTATAGAGCCATACCATAAATGTTACTTTTTACAGCTGTTGAGCACTGAGAACACAGCTGTATTTGAATTAATTGAATGTTCCCACCAAAAAACCCTGTAACAATTTGAAATAGGAAAACCCAATGGTGTATTACAGTATTCTGGCTGTAAGGAAGCAGAACTACAAGCTGGAAAAAAGCAGTGATGTCCTCATTTTTAAAGGGGAAAACTGAAATTCTAGGGCTAGGTCTTTTTCATTCCTCATGTCTCACATGTGACATATTCCTTTCAGACAAAGTAATATTAAGATAGGACATGTTTAAACTATTTTCCTGGCTTCAAAATGTATTTTTTGTATATGATCCCACTATATGTGTAACTGAAAAATGACTCCAAATTAGTTAAGAAGGAACTATTTTTGTGCATCTTCAGATTTTCTATTTTTAAAAAATATTTTAATAAAAAAGAAAGCAAATATTACAGCTTTAATCAATTACATAAAAAAATATTATATAAAGCACCTCCCTACACCCACCCCTAAAGACACAATGGTAAATAAAATAAAATAAAAATGTATACAAATGTTATTGCAGAATGATTCCTTTACCTGCAAGGGTTCGTTTCTGCAAGCAGGGCTATTTCATCATTCAAATTCCGGCAAAATGTTGGACTGTAGGTCAGAAATCAAATGATCCCAATTATAGCCAATGAGGGGGCCATTTGGTTCCGTCCTAAGACAGAACCGTTATGCTGGGGGGGTGGGCGTTTTCCTGCTCCTCAAATGCAGGAAAATGGAATCCCCTAACACTTTTGTGAGGAAGCCCTAAAGAAGCCAATTTCTGAGTCCTTCCGGAAGTCACAGGGTTCAGATCCGGTGCTGGTATTGGTACTAATACTCGTAAGTTCACTAGATTTGTATGACAGAGTTTTTTCAGAGCAGCAGGACAGGACATTGCTTTGGCTTTTGGTCTAAGAAACATTTAACAAATTGTTTAGTTCTCTGATTTTTTCTGTTTTCTTCACTCTACACTTCTGGTGTTTTGTCCTACAACAAAAACATGCTGATGTTTTATTCTTTGTATATTTGTGAGAGCACTTCACCATAGTAAATAGTAAATTTGCATTTTCCAGTATCCTGTAGTCATTTCTACAAAACTTTGAACATCTAGTGGCCACATATTCAGAGAAAATTGTCACCAAATCGGGAACACCTGCTATTGCTAGGCAACCAGAAATTCTGACAGCGTCAGATTGTTTATGCTTTTCTGTTGCACAGAACATACGTTTTAAAGTGCTGCTCTAGAGGTAACATACAACAAAAGATGCAATAAAGAGTACAACAGAAATGTCACTCTACATGTTACAGATGAATTAATGCTGCAGGGACCTGTCACTGCTTTTGGCTGACTGCTCACAGGAGGCAAGGCAAGCTATTGTTTTCACCACCTGACTTGCACATGAAAACATTGTATGAGGGCGCAACTGCACCTACTATTTTCAGGTTGCATTTATTGGTTTAATTGTTTCAGTTTTTTCAATAAAATGTATTAAAAATCAGTTTCTTTATCAGCGCCTTTTCACACTTAATTTTCGTGGGAATAGCAAAATGTAAAGAAAATGTTTTCGTTTTCAGGCTCATAGAAATGTATTGAAGCAGAAGGTCTTCAGTTTCAATCCGTTTTTGGATTTTCTTTCTCTGTACTGTTTTCTACACTGGATTAAAAATGCAGACTGCTACACTTTTGTTTGCAGTTTTGGAAACGGAATGCAGATGGATTCTTGTTTTATTGCACTGTACTCAATGCGAGGCAGATAATCCATTTTTCATTTTCTGTTTGGTCTTTTGTCTGCGTGGTGGTTGCAGTGGCTCTTCAATAAATATTGCTCACCGGTTAGCACTGTTACATTGCTATGCTGGGGTCCTAGGTTCAAATCTTATCAAGGGCAATATCAACTTTGAAGAAATACAGCCATCACCCTTGGTCAGATTTGAACCTAGAACTCAGTTTGATGTGAGTCACATTTCTTGTAGCTTAAACACAAGATAAAAACATTACATTAAATTACTGCCATAGAAGAAACATTTGTAACAATTGATGAATATTTTTTGACATTGTAAAGCTCAGTCTAAATATTTTTCTCATTTGCTGACAAGTGTGCACTCAGTGGTAAAAATTACTCATGATACACATATTTCTTCTTGACAGGCCTTGGCTCTGTTCACATCTCGTCAGAGTCTTGCTTTTGAAGTATATGTCAGGAGAATCCCATGATGTATACTTCCTACAGAAGGCTCTGACTTAAGCCACTGTATAGCCATACCATGGCATATGTTGTCCATTGTGCATAATGTTAAAAAATCATGAACCGCATGGTATGTGTTTTTGTATATATGTGTGCTTTCCTATACACTTAAAAAAAGGTATGCCAACACATTATACCCCAATGGAGGACACTCTTGAGATCTTCGTCAGGTGAATGGGGGCATGTGTTTTTCAAGTGCATATGCCAAAAATGGTTACGTAATAATTTGTGAACAGAGGCTTGTTTTCTTGACTTCTACATAAAAGATTGATGCCAGTGCAAACTAAAAGGGTGGAGCTTTCCTTACTTTCAAGATTTAAGAGTGTCACTAATAATGTTTCAACTCTTACTAAGTACACTTATACAGTGCAGTCTTAGTCAAAAAGGTATATTTCACAAGCTAATACTGGCATTAGTAAGTATTAGTCAAGGCTTTAATTGAAAGAAGAGATCTTTATAGTACTATATACAATCATTCATACAGTCCCCACTACTGAGATATCATTGTAAATATTGCAAATTAATCATCTTCTTCATTGTTGAAAGAACTAAAAGTGAAAAAAGAATTCCTCCTGCTCAGACCTTGTACTGTCTGATAATTAATAAATACCTATTTTCTTCAGTACTGAGGATTCACATCCCCCTTTTTTCCATCTACCATGAATGGAGGTCATCCTCTGTTCTTGAGCCATCCATTTCGTTCATGGTGTCTAATTGCTGCTCTTCTCTGGGATACCCTGAGCACAGGAGTTCTTTTTTTCACTTTCAGTCCTTTCTTTATACACTGGCGTACATTTTAGTTCCCCTAGAATCTCTCCTTGCTCTAGCTCTCCTTTGATGTCCCTCGGGACAGGGTAACACCCACCATGAGCACCCTTGCTTACACCTCCTAGATAACCGTTACAGATCCTGTGACGCACGACAAATCAGCTACAATCCATCTGGCTCCATCTACAGAGGCGCTGTCCTAACCTCTTACCTTCTTCATTGCTGGATATTATTAGACATTTTAACTTATGTTGACTTTTTCCACTTAATATATTAGGACCAACTTTCATTTACATTACTGAAATGGCTAGAAGTTTTTAACCAGTAGGCTGAGAATTACTTGAAACTAAAGTTGTCTATACAGCTAAAATAAAAGTTGCAAAAATGAGCAATTTCAGTCAATTCTAACGATGACTGTGTGGAACTTTTTATGCAAACGATAGGTAGGAGTGCCACACTGGGACTATCACCAATGCGGGGAAGCAGAACCTAGTTTTGCCAATGCAAAGCACCCACCAGTGATTTCTTTTTAAATCGCAGGACAGGTGGGCAGGCTTATATGTGACTCTTTCTAAGGGTGGCTTTACACAAGACATCCTAATGATTTATTGCTTCAGTGCTTTTACACAGTTGTTCAGTGAATGGAGGTGGAGCATGCCAGAGATCTCTTCCAGACACCCCCCTCCATTCACTGTAAACAGGCAGTCATTCATAGATGACCAATTGCCTATTTACCCTGAGCGAGAACTTGCTGACTAGCCACTTTGTTTCAATGAACTGAAACAAAGTGACTAGCAATTATTGAGTAATTTTTTCACTCAGTACCCTGTTGGCTCCTGAGCTTAAATATGACAACTATCGCTAAAATCTGCTCCCTAGAGAGATTTGTTGGTCAATAGTTGTCCCATGTAAAGCCACCCTTTATGGAGTCAGTGGAATTAAGCAAATAGGCATGCAACATTTGTCACTTACCCTAAAACCCATTGATGCCTGCTTTGATTTGGCAATCGGGGTAATAGGTGGGATCCGCACCTAGTAGGCATTTAAAGATTCTCTTGTGGATATACCATACATGTCTAAGTTGAGAATACCCCTTTACATGTTGACATTATTAGGCAGCTGCAGAAATCTATGTTTTTTTTAAGTAGAGTAACTTAGACATTTTTTAAAATGCATTACTACCACTTTTCACAAAATGCATAAGTATCCATAATGGAAAACAAGGAGAAATCTAAAAAAAAACAAAACTAAAAAACATTAATACTCCTTCTAGAAAATCATCCTTGAATTACATATTTTCTCACATTTTTTTTAATATTAACAGTTTCTTTTATAAATCCTTATCTTATCAATTTTAGTATCCCATTGCGCAATTTTTGGAGATACATCTAGCATGTAGGACATAGCAATTAGAAGTCTAGCAATAAAAATGTGTTTGAAAAAAGCTTGCTTGCTTTTGGTATCTTCAGTATACAAGTAAATATCTCATCTTCAAATTCATTGCAATAAATCTCTATCACTGTGTTTAAAATATTCAACCAAATTATGTGTATCTAATAACATCTCCCCCACAATTGTGTTTTCCATATTACATTTAGGGTATTCTAAAATTACTCTAATACTCAAATCGTGGAACCTCAGGATCAACTTTTATCAAAAAACTGGAAGCCTTTTTATATATCCCAAGATCTATTATCCCAGACTGTTGTGTTAAAAATCCCAATTTCTTTAGCTTTTCAAAGGTAAGCTACATGGAAGACTGCACGCAATGGCTGATATCTCCAGAATGTACATGAAAAGTATAGATTTGAACATAATAAAGTATTTAAATTGGCATAGATGAAAAATAGTGAGAGAGCTTGTGAGAAGCCAGAAGTCGTCACTTGTATAGTACAATACATTTTTGACAAATTGGACTTTGATACGCATCCTTCCACTTGTTAATCATTTAATCTCATAAAGGGATTAAAAGATTATGCACAAGTCAGCAACAATCCATAATGATCTGTGATAGAAATCTAAATTAGCTGGAGTACTGATTATGTTGATTAAAAAACAAATTATCATTTTAAATTGAAGAAGCCATATCAAAAGGTGGACAACATATTGTATGTTTATCCTACACAAATTCTACTAAGTCACTTCACATTGCTCTCCATTTCAATTCAGAATGAGCGGTGTAGGGGTAGACTTAGCAATGTTTCATACAGCTACGACTTGCTGTAACGGAGAGTAGGGTAATACAAACATTTATAAAGTACTATCAATTTCCTTGTGAAAAAATATAGGCCCATTAAGTAACATGTCACATTTAAACAAATAAGGGAGATGGAATAATGGCTCCACAGTGCCACCCATTGGAAGGCATATTACCCAGAGGAGCATAAACGGCCTTTTGAGTCTCCTCACTCACCGTCTAGGTGCTCTCCCAAAGGAGAAAAGATAGCGTTTCTGACATTTAAACAAATACTTGTTGATAATATGGTTAGAAGGATGTTCAAAGACCCATTTAGACGGAACAAGTGTCGGTCAAACGATGCTCGACATTTGTCCCTGTGCATACATGCGGGGACATGCAGGTGCACGGGAGCTATTATGTGCAGGACGAGCGTCGGGTATTGTTTTCCCGACACTCATCTCGTCTACATGGACCTTAAGGCTTGTGCTGAGTATCCATTTAGCATGAACATATAATTGTTAATGATAACATTAGATGTTCATAACTCTTATATACTGTACAACTAAAGGGGTAGAGTTTGGCTTCATTATTAATTGAGTCTTTTTACCTGTGACAAGTGCCTTCATACAAGTGTCAGCACTACTATTTTACTACATTATGGTAAATTCTTAAAGGTTTATCTTAAAGTTTTTTTTGTTACATATTTTATACATGTTATTGCTGTAAGTTATCTTTGTTGCTGTTTTCACTTCATACTGTATGTACATAAAATTTTCTCTTTAAAGGGAACCTGTTATATCATAAGCTAATATAAGTTTGGGTGGAAAAACACTGGCAGATGCCCATATTTTAAAATTGTTTAGTTACCGTTCCTTGACCCACTCTAAAAAAAATGGCAGTCATAGGGGGTGTGGCTACTCTCAGAAGAAAGAGGATGCGTGGAAGCTGAGCTCCTCCTCTACAGAAGAGATTCCATATCCAATGTCTTCCACAAACGTTTAGCCCCTAAAAACATCACCTCCAAAGCCCACATCAAAAGGGGGGCATTTTGAGGGGTCTCTTTCGACGCCTGATCTAGAGATCTGCCTGCGGCCTTGCGCACCCATTATGGCCACAGGCTCCTGTGTTGACTGCCCGACCACAGGTGACATGGAGGCGACTCACAGGCACCTATGGCGACTTTCCTCAGCGGGACTACCACTCCTCTCCGCTGTAACGTGGCTGGCGGTAGCTTACCTCCTGCAGCCCGCTCTGGTGGAGGATCCAGCAGGGGAGTGATGTGTTGGGCCCTAGCTGCCTATCCATGCCATGTGTGCAGGGTGACACTCATAAGACGTTTACTGCTGCTGCTCCCAGTGGAGGTGTCGGTCCTGGGGTTGAAGTGCTTGTTACAATGCTTTGGACAGTAGCTCCCCAACTGAGAACCACTTCCCCCTGTGCACTCAGCTCTCCTCCACTCCACAGAGGCAGTAGTGGGGGGCAGACATCCCTGCACCGTGGGACTTCAGGAGAGCCCGAGTGATTTCTACAGCCTTTCTATCAGTGGCCCTGGTGAGTGCCTGCACATACTGATGTCACGCCTCCACAGGGCTGTAGGGGATTATGCTGCAGTATACACTGGGCACCTATATTTACAAATACAAAATACAAGCATTATCACAATTTTTTCTGTTTCTTTTTTGAAGAACTAAATCTGGATTGACTTATTTGTGCTTTTGACTCAAAGGGGACCTGCTCTATTTTTTTATAGGCTGCTTGGCTGTCTGCACTTCAATATAAGAGAACTTTAGTTTGCAATACAAATTTAGAGTGACAAGGGAAACTGTACTTTGCTTCCACCTAGTGGACAGCTATTGTACAGCTTCGATCTTTGATGCCCTACCTACAATTCACACAATATTTCTCAGGAGTCTGGCTCCAAGTTTTCTAAGAATTCTTAGTGTTGAGGGGCTGCACTGTTAATGTTTTTTTGAACTGGACGCTCATGTGTAGTTCCTCAGAACAGTGATGTAGCTACCAAGCTGCGTAGCTCCTTGCCATCCCACAAATCTACTTTCAGCATCATCAGCTATATTCCTACTTCAACCAGCAGTTTAACATAGTCTAAACACCTACTACATGCAGATGGCCCAGGAAGGCCACAAAAGTTCTACGGTTTCTCCAAAGGGGTTGTGAAAACTCCGTTACAAAGTGGCACCTACTCGTTCTAATGGACATGAAAAAAATCGACTTACGGTCAACCAGACTACATCTTTTTTGCAGGGATTCCCCCTTGATTTGAACCACCGCTTCCCTCAACCATCTCCTCAGCCTCCTGCCAGCCTGAGAGCGGATTTATTTTGTTAGGATTCTATATTCCAAGCACTAATGCCCTATCTGAGACCCAATTTAGTTAGGACATTTTCTCTTCAACTCATTGACCAGATATACTTGGCCAGTCCAATTACTCACCAGGTGCATTACTTTTCTCTAGATTTAGAAATCTGTTAACTTTCAAAAACCACAACGAGCATAAGAAATACCCTTAAACAGAACCTTTCAGTTATTGGGAGGTGACTGGACATCAAAACAGATCTAGGAGAGATAATTTCAGGATCATGGTTGCCTGAAAGCACAACTCACATTCATCGTACGGTGTCAGACCTTCTGCAGTTGTTGAACCCAGATTTTGAACCCATCCATATGGAAATTGATAGAGTGCATCAGCCCTACTGCCCCCCTCTGTAGAGATGGCTGTCCTTGTGACATAGTGGTGAAATCCCATTTTTACATTGTAAAAGAAAAAGTTATGTAAGCCTTTAGAACTCTCCAAACCATTTCTGTTGCAGGTCTTGGGGTCAAAATATTCTCAGACATTTTCCCGGAGACAGTACAGAGGCACAGGTCTGAAACTTCTATTGCAATGCCTAGTAGCACATGTGAAAAAGACTTGGGTATATTAATAGATAATACACTGAACATGAGTCAACATTGTGATGCAGCAGCCAAGGCAAACACAATTCTGGGATGTATTAAAAGAAGCATGAAGTCTAGATCACATGAGGTAATTATCCCCCTCTACTCTTCCTTAGTCAGACCTCATCTGGAATACTGTTTCCAGTTCTGGGCACCCCACTTTAAAAAAGACACAGACAAACTGGAGCAAGTTCAGAGAAGAGTTACCAAGATGGTAAGCGGTCTGCAAATCATGTTCTATGAGGAATGGTTAAAGGATCTGGGAATGTTTAGCTTGCAAAAAAGAAGGCTGAGAGGAAACTTAATAGCTGTCTACAAATATCTGAAGGGCTGTCACAGTGCACAGGGATCATCCCTATTCTCATTTGCAAAAGGAAAGACTAGAAGCTATGGAATGAAACTGAAAGGGAGGAGACAAACTAGATATTAGAAAAAACTTTCTGACAGTGAGGGTGATCAATGAGTGGAACAGGTTACCATGGGAGGTGGTGACCTCTCATTTAATGGAAGTGTTCAAACAAAGGCTGGACAAATATCTGTCTGGGATAATTTAGCACTGAGCAGGGGGTTGGACCCGATGACCCTGGAGGTCCCTTCCAACTCTACCATTCTATGAGAGATATACACTATCACTGGTCATTCCCGTTTAATTTACGCTTCACTTTGAATAATAAGCAGGATTGCTTCTGTTATTTCAAGGAAGGCAAATCCCTTTAACAGCAGCTGGGCCTCCTTGCTGAGGAGCCTTCCCCTTCAACAGGATCAGTAGGGGGTACCAGGCCGATTTCAACTCTGAAGTGTTCCGTAATCAAGAGAAAAGCAGGCCTGATGGATAATTTCCCCTTCGCACTCCTCGGGTCAGTTGGTACCAGTTTCTGGACTCTTACTATTTAGGTCCTTTGCCCTCATGGCGGACATTGTTTAATGCGTTCTATGCAATGGTGTTTCATCTTATAATGTCTACATCTATCTTGTTATTTTGTTTATAGAATTTTATAATTAGAATGTGTTGAAAACATATGTTCTCTCCCGTGGATGGGTTATCTAGGAACACCTGCTCTCTATGCTGATGGACTGGTGGTCGATACTTTTATCTTCTGTCAGTCTACCTAATGTCACTTATGTGACACTATGCAGGGGATATTATGCCCCCATTTTTCTGTTTTGCTTGTTATTTCCCCTGTCTTGTTCTGGTTC
The DNA here is from genome assembly GCF_035609145.1 of Eleutherodactylus coqui. NCBI lineage: Eukaryota > Metazoa > Chordata > Amphibia > Anura > Eleutherodactylidae > Eleutherodactylus > Eleutherodactylus coqui. The sequence continues at coordinate 259,223,332 of NC_089837.1, read as the reverse complement.
CTCCTGTTTTTCCCTCCCTCCTCTCCACCCTGAGTGATCACAAGGGTGGTCTCATTTCGCATGGGAGACTGTGAAGAGCTCCCCGCAGGGGCTCTTGCTTTAATATCATACTTCTAGGCTTGAAATTGCTGTCTAAGGCTAACTTCACATGGGTGAGTGCAATATTAGACTGTGAATCCTGCCTGCATACCGCGTTCGCCATCCACGTGAATTCCCTAGAGTTGCGAGGCATTTTCATGTGAAAACAACCTTGCATCACTTCGGGGATGCAGGTAACCTCCGCTGCGGATGTCAGGTGCAGAGTCTCTCTCATTGTTTGCGATGGGAGACCTCAGATCGCATTGCGCGCACCTTGCATATGGTGCGATGCTGCCGCCAGTCACAATGAAATCAATGGGCGGTGCGATGCGAGAGCAGCTTCCCATTTTGCAAAATTTATTGTCCACGTGGCTTCCACGGTTTGTTGGGAGGGGAATCTAACCTTAGCTCTGGACATCTTACTTGATAAATCCAATTCGGATGCATCTAGGCTCATTCTTCCTACTGCATCCGGCTATATGCCTTTGATCTTGTGTAGATATGGTGGAATTGTCACCCAACAGTTAGAGATTTTACATACAACTCGGTGGCACATAACGAGTACACAAGTATTGATCAGGGCTTTACTCAAGTTAGATTTATTCCCAAAGTAAATCAAGCAAAGATTATCGCATGCCCGTGGTCTGACTATTTCCCATACTTGATCATGTTTGCAGATTTTGTAAATTATACTTCTACAAGACATTGGCACTTAAATAAGTCACTCCTTAACAATGAATCAATATACACAAAGGTTCTCCCTACCACTGAAGATTTCTTTTTGCTCAATTTTCATAAGGACACCTACTACTCTACTTATTGGGAGGCCTCTAACACTAAGGCATTAAAGGATAAGGAGGAACCAAATTATTTCTCCTTATTACAGTGTTCTAAGGCCAACCAGTGTCTTGATCTTCTGTCAGAGATCTCCAAAACACTTACTGATTTAAACTTATGCCTTACTACTCAAGCTGAAAAACAATTGAGATGGTCTAGATACCAGGTGTTTTTGCAGGGGGACAGACAGGTTAGGCTCTTGGCATATCACCTAACTCCTAAACTTCTCCTCTCAACTCTCCCTAAACTGCATCTCCAGAATGGTGTTCTGAGTCAAAATCTGGTTAGCATTGCTAAGGCCTTTGGTCAGTTTTACAACAATCCACATAAGAAGTTTTTTTCGGCCTTAGGTGAACCTCTAATAGACTTTTTTAGTTCCCTCCTTCGGGAGCCATGCCTTTCTCCCGTAGATAATCGGCCTTACATCCAAGTTATCCCTAAACCTGCTAAAGATCGCATTTTCTGCGAAAAATATTGCCCTATTTCTTTAATTAATAATGAAGAGTCTCACTAAAATATTAGCCACCAGGCTTAATACTTTTATAAGTCAATATATTCATCCTGACTAAATTAGATTTATTCCAAGCCACCAAGCCATGATCAGCCCAAAGGGGTAATAGACATCATCTCGGCAGTGAGTTCAGATTTGGGCAGGGGCACAGATAGGTGAGATCTTCTTTTTAGCTTAGACTTATGCAAGGCTTTTGATTTGTTTTTTGACATTTACTTGTTTTTTTTTCTTGAATAGATAAGCTTTTGGGCAACTTTTTAGAGCTACCAAGGGAAACAAGGCAAGGGTGTGCTCTCTCTCACCCCTATTATTTACATTAGCAAAAAAAAACTGGTATCCCCACTTAAGGACGATAAGAATGTCAAGGGCTCTGCATTAGAGGGCAAGGACATAAATGTGTTTTACTTGCCGATGATATTCTACTATTCACTTCTTCTCCCCTCACCTCCCCCCCCCCCCCCGATATTTATCATATTCTTAATAGTCTTGGGTCCTAGAGTTAATAATACTAAATCTTTAGTTTTCAACTTAAATATACCAGCCCTAATGCTCAAACTTCTAAAGCTTAATTTTGGATTACCAAGAGCTTGCCATATTTGGGAATAAATCTTACTAGCTCCTTTGAACAATTTTTTTGGTTTGGGTCCCGGAACAGACCTTTAATTATGTGCCCAACCCCGTCCTCTTCTTTAATATTGTTGGACAGATTGTCTAGGAGGTATGACTTCTCCAAACACTGACCTATATCTTATCTGTTTGGCAATCCTGATTTACATCTGGGTCTGGATACTGCTGGATTTGGGTGGTAGGTTTCTGTGGGTCTTACTATAATTGCTGATGTGTTGGACAGGCTGGGTTTTTGACAGTTTGAATATATCGGGTCAGTTCACTTAATCCTGGATTTGGAATTATTTCATTTACAGCAAATTAAGCACTACGTATTATCCCTAACTGAAAATAGACATACTTTAGCTGACATGGCCATATTGAAACACATTTGTTGTACAGTTTCAGGTGCTTCCAGGATCATCACCAAATTTTATTATGGGAGGTGGACCTGGATAAGGAGCTACTGGTCTTGAAATGTCATAAAATGGACATTTTGACTGCTAAGCTCTCATTTAACGTGTTGATCATGTAAGCAGGCTATAAAATTTTAATATGCTGGTACTTTACCCCCTATAGATTTTCCTGTATGTTTACTGCAGTATTGTGTCTCTATTTTCAGGGTTGTGAGGATGAGGGCATCTTTTTACACATTTGGTGGAATTGCTCTAGACTCCTTCGCTTATGGGTTCAAGTTTACTTTTTAATATTTACAATCACAAATGTAAGCTTGCGTAATTCACCTTGGGAGGCACTGCTTGGCTGGCAGATTCCTGATATACCTAAGTGAATATTTAGATGGGTCTCACTCTGTTTCTGTTTTCCCATATAACTATTGGAAGAAAACATGTCAATATTGATCTAATCAAATTGTCCTAGATACTGGTCAATGAGAAGCTGGTCGCCATTCATACAGATCGTGAGTAACATTTTGAGAGAACATGGGCATCTTGGTATCAATACTATGCAGCTACGGAGCCCCCTCAGTCTCCCAGGAAATATTAGTCAGTCTATTAGGGTCTCTTCCACTCCCCCTATTTAACCCCTTAGTGACGGAGCTTTTTTCCATTTTTGTTTTTTCCTACTCCCTTTTAAAAAATCATAGCTCCTTAATTTATCCATCGACGTCGCTGTATGTGGGCTTGTTTTTTGCGGGATGAGTTGTATTTTTCAATGGCACTATTTATTGTACCATATAATTTATTGAAAAACTTTTAAAAAATTCTTAGCGGAGAGAAATGGAAAAAAAACGACATTCCACCATCTTTCGGTGCGTCCTGTTTCTACAGCACACAAATTGCAACAAAAACGACCTGATATTTTTATTATATGGGTCAGTATGATTACTACGATACCAAACTTGTATAGTATTTTTTTTGCTGTAGTACTTTTATTTTTTTTTTAAGATATTTAATTTTTTTCAATTATTTTCTGCGGTCATTTTGTGCGCGCAATACCTTTTTTATTTTTTTATCGACGTAGTTGAGCAAGAGCTCATTTTTTGTGGGATGTCCTGATGTTTCCGATAGTATCAATTTGGAATACATACGACTTTTTGATCGCTTTTTATTGTGTTTTTTTCTGGGAGACAGGGTAACTAAAAAAGTGTATTTCTGGCGTTCTTTATTTTTTTTTTCAAACGACGTTCACCGTGCGGGAAAAATAATGCACTACTTTGATAGATCGGACTTTTACAGACGCAGCGATATCAAATACATATTTTTATTTTATGATTTTGATTTTTTAATAATGGATATGGCAAAAGGGGGGTGATTTAAACTTTTATAACTTTTTTTTTAACAATTAAAAAAACTTTATTGATTATTTTTTTTACATTACTTTGAAGTCCCCCTGGGGGACTTTAACATGCGATGCTATAGCATTACGTCATACTGCTTATTTACAGGCAGTCTTTCAAGCCACCCTGTGTGAATGGCTTGATAGGCAGTCTGCTAAGGTAGCCCTGGGGCCATTCATTAGGCCCCCGGCTGCCATGACACCTGCACGGCTCCCCCGATCTCACCGCGGGGGTTAAAGGGTTAATAGCTGCGATCGGCCGAACGGCCGAGCGCAGCTATTGCCCGCGGGTGTCAGCTGTAATAAACAGCTGATGCCCGCGCGGTATGGAGAGAGATAGCCCCGCTACCTCCCTCCATACACGTTCTGCAACAGCAGGACGTAGTTTTACGATAGGGCTGTCACTAAGGGGTTAATTTGTAGTCCAGTCTGTTTATTTCATCATTTTGGGGCGGAGGCTACCTGGTCCTCTTTTGCTGTCTTTAGTTGATTTGCCCATTATCTCACCTCTCCCCCACATTTGTCCCTTTTTGTGTCTTTCTTGCCTCCCCAAGTATCTTGTTGAGATTACTTTCTTTTAGGGACCCACCTCCTACTATAGCAGAATTTTATACTCCACAACTTATTACTTATTTCGTTCAATTGATTCATTTAGTATTGGTCCTTGTTATTACTTCATGTCTTTACTTTACTTTACTATTCATACAATTTTGTATGTCTGAAAACCAATAAAAAGTAATGTAAACTAAAAAATGACAGTCAGTGCTAGAGAAAACTGACCGCCGCCTAAAGAACAGCCCCCAAACTGCAAATGCAAACAAAAATCATAAGAAAACATCTAGTTTCTATAGACTTGAAGATAACAGAGTTCAGCTATCCCTTCATTCTCTCACACATCATTCATTCCAGGAGGTTCCACTTCTAAACATATCCTTTCTCCTATCTATTTTCCCCCTAGCTATGGCTAAACTGCAAGGTCTCCCAAAAATACTTTAACCTATAAGCGTTTTTAGCGTATCTGTTGTGAGGAAAGAGCGGATTCTTGCGATTTTCTTGAGGTGCAGCTGACATGTTTGGGCAAGAGATTGGATGTAGAAGGTAAATGAGAGATCGGAGTCGAATATGACCCCAAAGCAGCGGGCGTGCTATCTGGGAGTTATGGTTGCGCCACACGATGAGATGGAGATGTCAGGATGAGGTTGGTTAGTGGAGGGTGGAAACACCAATAGGTCAGTTTTAGAGAGGTTAAGTTTTAGGTAGAGAGAGGAAAAAGTGTTAGAGACAGCAGACAGCGAGTTGGTGATGTTTTGGAGGAATGGTGCAGAGATGTCACGGGAAGAGGTATATAGCTGGGTGTCATCAGTATAGAGGTGGTATCTCCCCAATAGGGGCTGTGTAGATAGAGAAAAGGAGGGGGCGAAGGACCGAGCCCTGAGGGACCCCAACATCAAGGGGAAGACGAGGGGAGGTGGAGCCAGCAAAGGAGACACTGAATGAGCAGTCAGATAGGTAGGAGGCAAACCAGGAGAGAGCAGTGTCCTTTAGGCCGATGGAGCGAAGCATGCTGAGCAGGAGTTTGTGGTGAACAGTGTCGAATGCTGTGGAGAGGTCAAGGAGGATCAGTAGGGAGTAATCGCCCCTCGATTTGGCTATCAGGAAGTCATTTGATACCCTTGTAAGGGCTGTTTCTATCGAGTGTTGGGGTCGGAAGCCTGATTGTAGGGGGTCTAGGAGAGAGTTCACTGATAGATAGCTTACAAGGTGGGAGTAAAGTAGGCGTTCTAGTAGTTTGGAGATGAAGGGGAGATTAGAGATGGGTCGGTAGTTGGCAGCATCAGTTGCGTCAAGAGTCGGCTTCTTTAGCAGTGGGGATATGATGGCATGTTTGAAAGAAGAGGGAAAGAGATTGAATTTAGTGGTGAGATGGAAGATGACCACTGGTGAGAGGGATCGGAGGAGGTGTGAGGGTCGCTAGCGCAGGTGGTGGGGCGAGTAAAGGAAAGCAATTTGGAGACTTCTTCCTCTGTCGTTGGTCTGAGTACAGACAGTGAGCAGGAGATAGATGCAGTGCGGAAAAGAATAGAGTAAGGGCTAGTCTGGGATTTGGAAGTTATTTCCTGATGGATGTCATCAATTTTCTTTTTGAAGTAGGCAGACAGCTCTTCAGCACAGAGATCCATCACCAGGGGCTGTGGTTTAGGGCTGAGAAGGGAGTGAAAAGTATCAAAGAGCCGTTTAGGGTTGTGCGATAGTGAGGAGTAGCGATTAGTATATCAACAATCGCTCTGACAAAGAGGGGGCGCACAGTCAAGTAGATTGCAACTGAATACAACGTAGATGCTCCACCTAATGTGTCTAGATGGATAACTCATCATTCTTTAACATGCATTGGCTTTAACACCAGATGACCAGTTTTGAGTGCCATTGCTGTCTAAGAGAAACAGAAAGGCAAGACTGCAGTGGACAAAAGAGAACAACAATTGAATCACTGAGCAGAGAAAAAATATCGCCTAGTCAAATGAATCCAGATTTCTGTTGTACCATGTTGATGGGAAGGTCAGAATTTGGCGCAAGTAGCAAGAGTCAATGTCAGCTGTTCAGATCATCCCAGTATATCTCTGTCTAATATGCAGCAACAGTGGGAATTTATCCTGTCCACATGGGCCAATATTTCTATAGAATGATTTCAACACCTAGTGGAATCTATGCCACAACGAATGGCTGTGGTTCTGAAAGCCAAAGAAGGTCTAATGCACTACTAGATGGATGCTTCTAATAAAGTGGCCATTCAGTGTATATTTTACGAGGCGTTACCCAAAAGAAACAGGAATTCATGTATTAAAAATAATCAATTTATTTGCACATTTTGAAATTTCAGTCACCTTCAAATTACTCTTTATTTGTAGCAATATATTTGTCCAAACGTTTTTCAAAGCATATTTTAATCTTATCGTTATTGATGTCTTTTTGTACTTGTGCCATTTTTTATTTCACCTCTTTAGCATCAGTAAAACATTTTTCCTTTGAGGTTTCTTTTAACCTAAGGAAATAAAAAAAAAGTTGCATGGAATGACATGAGGTGAATATGGAGCATGAGGAAAGGGTGTCATGCTGTTTTTTATCAAAAATTTCTTACCACTCAGTGTTGTGTGGGCAGATGTATTGTCATGACGGAAGAACCAGTCACCTGTTTGTCACAAATCGGAATGTTTTATTAATACATTGTAATGGACCTTTTAAAAACTTTCACCTGTTTGACTCAACATTGTTCATATGAATCAGTCATCACAAAATAGTCAAAAAAAACTGAACAACTTACTGAAAAAAAAATCAATGGAGCTGAATACAACCTTGTCCAACAATGTTGGCTGGCATACCGACTCAGAAGAGTTCTACAGACATTCACCTAGCAACAGGAGCCTGTACTAGTAATGCATGGCCAACATTAGAAGATTCCTGTTCCTTTTGGGTACACTCCTTGTAAATTAATGACTTCTGCCTAAGCTATGGAAGTTAGATTTTAAGCTCCAACACCGTGTGATGTTTTGGTTCTTCAGAAATCATGCATAATTTGAAAAGTGTATTAACTCCTTAGTGACCAAGCCTGTATATTTGTGTATAGTTATTAAAGGTGCAAAAATTGGGGGGGGGGGGGGGGGGGATTCATTTTTTCACATTTTCAATTGCAATATCTAAAATATGTGCAAACATACTGTAATGGATGCAAATTTGGAAAACTGTAGTTTTTTTTAACCATTTAGGAGACGTACAAATTTAACATTGATTATCAACATTTTGAGGAACACTTTGTGTGTTATTTGTGTGTTACACCAAGAATGATAGATACCCCCACAAGTGACCCCATTTTAAAAACTACACCCCTTAATATATTCACTGAGGGGTGTCATGAGTATTTTGACCCCACAGATTTTTTTCAGGAGTTAATGCAATTTAGAGGAGAAAAAAATAAACATTTCATATTTTTGCAAATATGTCATTTTAAAGGCAGTATTTTTTTCTATGGTGCACATGAAAATGAGAATTTACACCACAAAATGGAGACCTATGTTTGTCCTATGTACAGAAACATACCCATTGTGGCCCTAATCTTATGTCTGTATACACAATGTGTCCCAAAAGGAAAGTAGCAGCCGGTGGCTTGAAGGTTGCTTGCAGGTGATTTAGGCCCCATAGCAAACTTGTAAAGCCCTTGAGCGGCTAAAACAACAAATGACCCCATTTTGAAAACTAGACCCCTTAATGAATTCATCTAAAAGTGAACTGCTTATTTTTACCCCACAGTTTGTGAATGAATCTAAGCAAAGCAGAAGGAAAACATTCCAATTTTCATTTTTTTGGCAATTGCGTCAATTTAAAAACAGGGTTTTTTTTGTACAGCACACATATAAATGAAGACTTGCACCCCAAAATGGATACCTCTGTTTCTCCGGTATTCAGAAACATACCCATTGTGGCCCCAATCTATTTACAGGACACATGGCTAGGCCTATAATGGAGGGAACACTCATTGGATTTCAGGACACAACTCAATAAATGCCAGACCCATTGCTAATTGGTGCAAAAAAAAAATTGACTCCCTATAAATAATCCCCCTTCCTCCATGCCCTTTTTGGCATTCCCCAAATCTTAGATAAAAGTAATAATGTTAACTGTGTGGTATGTCCGAAGACAAGGGTAATTACGGAGGCTGGTTGGGATGGGCAAAATCGTGTATCCCTCCTCCTTTTATGCTTTTTTGGGGGGTATTTCTTGACCTCAGTGGCAGGGGTGTGGTGTAAAAAGTGGCACTCTGTGAGGCTTCATAAGCTTGCTGAGATGTGGTGGTCTCAAACAGAAGGCATTCAACAAGCTCCTCCTGGAACTGCAGGTATTACAGGTAGCGATATGAATAACGCCGGCTCACACAGCCATATGTGGAATCTGCTTGCGGAGGTCCGCAGCGGAACCCATTTGTGAGCCTAGCCGTGGCCCTGCATACGGCCGCATAATATACTGCACATGATTGCCTACTCACACAGGCGGTCATATGCAGTACACCTTTTTTTGTTTATATTTCCAGTGGCATTGCTTAGTCATGACACGGGTACCCGCAGCCCATACACAATGTAGTTGTGTATTGGCTGCTGGTATATCTGTGACCATGGAGGCCAATGGGCTCTATGTTGCAGATATCTACAGTAAAATAGAAGATGCTGCTAATGTGAGCGGAATTGTGTAATCCAATGCATCAAATGCATGAGTAATCTGCAATTTCTATCCGATCATGTGAGACCGGCATAAGGTAGATCGCTACCTTTTTATCATGTGACCGGGGACCTCTCAACTAGGCCATCGGTCACTGCTTCAGGCTTTTGGAGACCATTGGTTGCCGGGAGCAGGGAGATTTTTTAACATTTCCTATGCTCCCCAGCTTCTGCACATGTGTCTGGCATTTTGCTGACGGGTGCATGCGCAGAAGCTGGGAAGGTCCATGGAGTAGTATTGCATTGGGGGTTCAAATGCAGAGGCTCTGAAAGAAATTTCATCTCCTCTCACTGATTGAATCGGTGAGGGAGGATGAAACATCAACTTTTTTTATTACTTTTACGCAATCGCCATTATCCAATGGATAACGGCGATCACGTGACCAGGAACCGCATACCGTGACATCTCTAGGCTCATGGGCTATCTTTGGTAGCCAGGAGTGGGAGATTTTAATTTTCCTGGGCAATCCTTGGCTTTTGTGCTTCCGTCCACCATTATGCTGATGGGCGTATGCCCTGAAGCTGGGAAAGGTCCTGCAGATAAAGATTCCATTGGGGACAAATCCGGGGACCTTGGGTATGTAATTTCATCTCCCCTCATGGATACGATCTCCAGGGAGATTTTAAATTTGCCAGGATCTCTGCCCTCCTACGCATACACGCCACATCGGCACATGTGCAGAAGCCCGTGGCAAGTGCAAATCGCTGCAGGATATCATGGAGGACAAGGGTAAGTATTTTCAGCTACCCTCATGAATCCAATTCATGAGGGCAGCTGAAACTTTAACTTTTTAGAAGTTTTTTTTTTCACTTTTCCGTGATTGCCGTTATCTATTGGATACCGGCGATCACAGGTCCCTGGTGACTCCTCCTGCCTCCCGGCTACCTTCAGTATCCAGGAGATTCCAAATTTGCCGGGGTTCCAGGCCTTGTGCCCATGCGGCTGACGTAATGGATCCATGAGGGCAGCTGAATCTTTAACTTTTTAAAAACATTTTTGCACTTTAATGTGATCGGCGCTATCCATTAGATAGCGCTGATCGCATGACCGTGGAGGCTTCCCGTGGCCCCCCGTGACAGCTCCAGGTTGTTGGCTACCTCCACGAACCGACAGCATGGAGCTGTCATGTCTACAGCCCATGTGGCTTTAATCCCCAGAGGAAGCATGTTTTTTCATCCCTGGGGATTGAAGCCCACCAAAGCATGATGTAAAAAGACAATGGGGTATTCACTAAGGGCTTAATAGAACTGCTCAGCTGGGAAACAATGCTACTGTGATTTAGTATAGAAATATATGTATGTTTGTTTGTTTTTTTTGTTTTTTTTATCATGTAACCAATATATAAAGCATTAAACTGCAAAGACCTAAAATATGCTTTTAGCAACTTTGGTGGTACTTAAGCTGCCATTCATTACATGAATATTTAACCTTCAAAAATGCTGTCTTTACTACTGATTATTGTAATCAATAAATGACACATTTATACAGTATCTTTCATCACTTTGCAAACGCTGTTAGAAACATCTGAATGTATTTGAATAATTGCTTACAGCCTCATATTCTCTAGTGCACAGAACTTCTGCTGGTTTCCGTAGTTGGATTAATAACTAAAAGCATAAAAGCAATAGTGATTTTATCAAGTAACATCTCAGAATAGTTCGATAAAACTTATTACATTTATATCCCGTGACTAAAATCATCAATCTTTTTGAACACAGCGTAAATTATACTATTAGACTAGGCTTACACCACCATAACAAGCTGCATGCAGTGCGAGAGAGAAACACATACAAACACATATGACATGTACTTGTTCATGCCGCCAATCCCCATGCACTATCTTGGCATGTATGCGTACCACATGCTGCAATTTTCTTGTGCGTGTATTTCATGCAGCTCGAGTGAATGGCATCATTAAAGTGGGATTTCTACTGCATGGGTATTATGCAATTAACCTTATTGACAGTACCTTAAAGGGGTTGTCCCGAGGCAGCAAGTGGGTCTATACACTTCTGTATGGCCATATTAATGCACTTTGTAATGTACATTGTGCATTAATTATGAGCCATACAGAAGTTATAAAAAGTTTTTTACTTACCTGCTCCGTTGCTAGCGTCCTCGTCTCCATGGTGCCGACTAATTTTCGCCCTCCGATGGCCAAATTAGCCGCGCTTGCGCAGTCCGGGTCTTCAGCAGTCTTCTATGGAGCCGCTCGTGCCAGAGAGCGGCTCCGTGTAGCTCCGCCCCGTCACGTGCCGATTCCAGCCAATCAGGAGGCTGGAATCGGCAGTGGACCGCACAGAAGAGCTGCGGTCCACGGAGGCAGAGGATCCCGGCGGCCATCTTCACAGGTAAGTATAGAAGTCACCGGAGCGCGGGGATTAAGGTAAGCGCTCCGGTGAGCTTTCTGTACGTCCCTGCATCGGGGTTGTCTCGCGCCGAACGGGGGGGGGGTTGAAAAAAAAAAAAACCCGTTTCGGCGCGGGACAACCCCTTTAATTATAACCATGACATGAAATCCATCTCTAATAACAGAGATAACAAGACAGAACACAAAAAGTGAAGGAGGGTGATGACACATGCTACCCATAGAAGTGTACAGAGAGCAGTAAGGAGGTGATGGAGAAGGGAGAATGACTCACACAAAATTCTGCCATAGAAAACTACAAATTACAGATGCAGCCTGCAGAAACAAATACTGATGAATAATGGCTAGAAATGGCGCTACAGTGTTTCCCATGCACACAGCAGCTTATTCTGAAAAGTCATCTGAAAGTGCATGTACGCTTTATAGAAAGTAGACAAAAAATGGAATAAAAAGGAAGCACCAGAAATTCAGCTAGAAAAGACAGGGCAGTGCAGGAAGATGATATTTCTTCTTGCTTTGTCAGCTACCTGGTAACTGTTTATCAGGTAGACTGGTAAAAACACCTTCCCCTCTCACGCAGGGCATGGGGACTATATGAAAAGAGATTTTTCAGGATTTAAAAAAAAATTTGAAAAAGAGCAGGAAATGTGATAATAGGAAATTTAAAATAATTAACTGCTAATTGTTAAAAATTGGATACAAACCATTGTTCCCAGTTAGTTTTTGCTTGCTTTGCTGAAGTGATGATGTTCATACACTCACTTACTGGCCTCAGCACTCTCATACTGCACACTGCAGGCATCATGTTAGACAGATTTTTTAACATCAACCCTTTTAGATGTATAGATACGCTTTACTGATGATTGGCAGATAAAGATGAGCACTGTAATTATCTTGACAAGTCACAATTTAGTTTATGTTTTAGAGTAAAATAATCCAGTTAGATGATGTGGCTTTACAAAGAAAGACGTTATTGGCATGCAGTCATCCGTTTGGGATGGACATGGAGACAATGAAGTGTTCCTCTAGACACTGTCAGGCGTAAATGATTGCACATCTTACTCTCCATGTAACACGATGGTAAATATGCATCTCAAGAAGCATGTTACTCAGGATTGACTGAGCTCCAGGTTTATGTAGCTATTAACACTCTATATTGATATACATAGCCCAGACAGATCAGGCACAATATTTTTAGCTATTATCTTAGCTTTTTTTGTAGAAGCTGTAAACTATATTACAAATCGCAAATAATCTTACTAATTACATACTTTCCACTAATAAAATTAACATGGTAGGTACATGCCTTCTATCTCATCTAATCAATTGTCCACTTCATACTTGGCTTTCATATTACGTAATTGCTGCTCTATTCGAATTTGCATTTGTATTTCACTTCAAATATAATTAAACAACTATTGCAAATCTGAGGCATCCAACTAATGTCATTAAATTAATAAACTGAATGCTTGATGTGGAAAACATGTGCTCTGTTAATTTACTATCCAGGGTATGAGGATATGAATTGTTAGATAATGATCATATGCATTTATTGCTTCATCTTTATTTATACGACTAGTAGTTGCCGTAAATATCGGCATGTTGAGATTGATATATAGGGTGAAAAGGAAGTTACGCCTGAGGTAGTTACAGAAAAAAAATAGAACAGATTTAACTACGCATATAATACTCGTGTATTGTGATGAATGGTAGTAAGTTTAAAGGGACACTTTAATAGACAGTTTTAAAATGGTCATCTATAAAATCTCAGTGGCATACGGCATAGTTGTGGGGGCAGCTGAATGGTTTCCCTGTTCTGGTATAGTCTGCCGCTTTGTAGTGATAGTTTCGAAGACCAGTAGTACAGAGTATAAAGAGAATCCATCATATTTTACCGGGCGGTGTGCATGGCAACGTCCAATGAGTGTCTGTCACATATGAATAACTATGATCTGTAGGTACTGCAAGCAATTAAATCCTTTGGTTTTAGACCTCATTCAAATGGCAGTAATCTGATCAGTATTTTGTTTTAACTTTTGTAAGCCAAACAGTACTAGAACCAACAGGAAAAAGCTACAATTGAAAGATCTGTAAGTCTTCTGTGTGTTGGAGACTTTCCCAGGTTTGGCTTACAAATCTTGACGCAAAATACTTGTTGTGGCACTGACCGCAATTAGGAAGTGGAGCCGGGGTGACATCACAATGTCAGCCCCATTGCATGTGACTGCATCTTTACCTATGGGCATTGATGAGTGCCTTATTAACGTCACTGCAAAAGACCTATGAGGTGTTGTCTGTAGAAATTCCCTCAATAGGGTTCAGTGTATAATGTGCTCTTCTTTTCAACCCTGCTATAGTATCTCCTGTGTTATATGGACTGACTGGGAGAGATTTCCCTAACTGGCCAATCGGCCATAATGGAAGTGTATTTACTCTGGGCCCGCCTCTACATGGCTGCTGGTTATTTTCCTACCTGAGGTGTTTGGTGGCAGTAGTTGTCTGTAGCTAAATACCAGTGTGATACTTTTACGGTGGGGCTTATTCACTTTTGCCTAGCTCTGTTATATAACTCCATGGGATTTGTCTAGTATTGCTGCTCAGTCTCATTTACAAAAAGTGGTTGACTTTGTTTGTTTACATATGTCCAATTTAATTAAATAAATGAAGGTTCACCCTAAAATGTGGGTTTATTTTGGATGAATTCCAAAGTTATGAGAAAATTACATAAGATATATTTCATTCACGTATTATTGACCTTTTCCTTTTATTGGAAATGTCTCAATAATAAGTCAGTTGTGGTGTATTAAGCTCCATCAAGCTGTTGGAATTTGCAACATTATAAAGGCTATATCCAATATAATATTGGTTGAATATAGTAAGATAACAAATGGACCTACGTTTTAAATTGTGGAATGTTAGTGCTATCAGTGCATTTAATTTACTGCAGTGCTGAATTAGTGCATTTTAGATTTGCCCAACAGATGGCTTAGTGTATTTTGGACCTCGCTTCTGTTCAGAATTAAATTGGTTTACAGATGGGTTTAGCACCAAGCACTGAGCTGGCTCACCTTTCTGTTGGGTTTGCACAATTCTTTGCTATTTGTTTTTAGATGTCTTTAGTTTTGCATTTGCAGTTGAAATCTGCAACATCCACAGAATAATTTGCATGTAAAGCACCATATTAAAGAAAATTACCAGTTGTGGTTCAGTGACTCAGAATCAGGCAACACCGCTTCTTTTATTCTGGAATACAGATGTCCAACTTTGAATCAACATTTTCTGAGTCATTTCCAGACCCGAATACACATACAAAAGTAAAATACTAGCAAATCAATAAATGGCTGCTGCAAAAATGCCTTATCTTCATAGAAGAACAAAGCCAAATATTGTAGTAGTGAATTGTAATAAGCACAGCTGTGAACTATTCAGCTCGGATGGAAGTAAGTCATAGAAATGATGCTGGTGTTTTATTTGATCAAATTCTGAAAGCACATTGTGACGTACAATTGGCACTATGAGTTTCATCTGTATAGAAAACTCTAACGTTACACAGCTTAGCCCCTGTCATTGACATAGGGTATTATTTCCAGGTCTTTCTGTTTTAAAACGGATCATTACCCACAAAAATACATTATTATTAATAGACTTCAGAATTGATATTCAGAAGGGATTTCTGGTTTGCTTCAGAAATTTTACGAAGGAAAAGCGCTAAAGCTGCTGGTGGGGGGGGAGTTAATTGAAATAAATTTGCATTGTAGACTATTGGATTATAGAATAGTGAAGCAAATAACTTTAAAGAAGACAAGCATGTTTTTTCTGGAGAATCACAGACATCTCAATTACAGTATTTCTAGCTTAAATTGATATGTGTACTAAAAATTGTTTCAGAATTAACAGATGTAGTAATTTCATATACATCGTACCATAGAATATAGATATATCGTTGTCTAGAATGTAGAAAATGAGTTTTTATAGTGCCATATACCATTTAAGCTTCTCTTTGCTAGTCACCAGATGGGAAGGGGAGAGGTTTTATCACTAAAATACCAGAGACTGAATAGTTAAATTGAGCCCAGACATTTTATTTTCTCTGCACTCATACTAGCAGCTACTAAAACAATTACAGCAGTAATCATAGCAATGCATGACTTCTTGACTTTAGAAAGTAGTCAGTGGGGAAAGTAGTAGTCTAAGATGTTCCCCGTAGACTCTGCTAGTGCCTATTACTAGATGTTAGCAGTCTTTTGAAGCATGTGGGCAGATGCATTTGACATTCACATGTGTTTGACTCATGTGACACAAGGTGAGAGAGGCGCAGGATTTTTCTTTTATTTTTTTGCATGTATTTCAATGCTTTAAATGCGAATAAGATTTCCTGACTGAGGGGAAAAATTGAAGAAAAAAAAAAACTAAGGTCATTTAGAATTTCTCCAGGCAGTATTACCGCACTCCAATCCGTGTCCAATTTTCTAAATCGTTCTATTGAAGCATGTCGTTGAGCATGTATGGATAGTTTGAAGGACTGTGGCGGCCAATATGGACTAAAATGTGTATGACTGCAACTGTGAAACAATCATTTACCAGAAGATCATTCTTTCAACGGCTGTTTAATCATCAACCTACTTCCGTCTAATGTGTATGGCCGCCCTAACAGCTTACTGAAAGATCAGATAGTCTGATACCCATAAAAAATACATGAAGGGAGAGGGAGAGGGAGGAGAAGGAGCTGAATGAGAGAAATGCAGAGACACACAGAGAAATGCTGCTGCAGTTAATAGTGTTTCATATTTACTGGATACATCTACACTGCTCAGTACTTCTCTACAATGTCTTCTACGCTGTTGTTGCTTCTCCGCATATGATAAAACCCATATAATGGCCAGAAATAGTGTTATTCCTCATGTCACACACACACACACACTACAGCATATTCTTAAAATTCACCTGAAAGTGTAGGTACACTTTAAAGGGGTTCTGACATAAAAAAAAAAAATTTGTACTCACCTTGCCTGGCCTGGCCCGATCGCCAGGCATGCCCCCTCCAGCCGGCATCTTCTTCTGTGCCTTTAAAGCAGAGCAGGAGCGGTCAAAAAGACCGCTTCCTGCTCTGGTCCGTCCGTTAGGCACTTCCGAGGTGAACGGACGGACCGCACAGTGCTTGCTGTGGGCGGCCCGTCCGTCCTGTTGAACTCCGGAGTGCTGCGCATGCGCAGTGGAGACGCAGCCCGTCCTGACTCCTGTCAGAGGGCACCTCTCCACTGCGCATGCGCGCGATCCCGGAGTGGCGTGGCTCGTGCAGACAGAAGAGGAGGAACAGCGCCTGCTGGGAGATGACCCCCCCAATGTCAACAACAACAGAAGAACAGGTAAGTGTTATCTTTTTATGCTTTAGCAGCCATTAAACCATGGGTTCCCTGGGTCCATTAGGCAGACCAGGGAACAGAGGCTGCTAAAGCATAAAAACATTATTTGTGTCAGAACCCCTTTAAAGCACATATTCACATTGATAACTTTTCAGAATAAGCTGCTACAATTAATTTATTCATAGTTTCTTAGTTTTTTATTCCTATTCTCTGTTTTTAAGTCTGCCAGATCAGCCCTGTTACTTCAAGCTTAAAGGGGTTGTCTCGCTGCAGCAAGTGGGGTCATACACTTCTGTATGGCCATATTAATGCACTTTGTAATATACATCGTGCATTAATTATGAGCCATACAGAAGTTATTCACTTACCTGCTCCGTTGCTAGCGTCCCCGTCGCCATGGATCCGTCTAAATTCGCTGTCTTCTGGCGTTTTTAGACGCGCTTGCGCAGTCCGGTCTTCTGCCTGGTGAATGGGGCTGCTCGTGCTGGAGAGCTGGTCCCGCGTCGTCATCGTAGCTCCGCCCCGTCACGTGTGCCGATTCCAGCCAATCAGGAGGCTGGAATCGGCAATGGACCGCACAGAGCCCACGGTGCACCATGGGAGAAGACCCGCGGTGCATCGTGGGTGAGGATCCCGGCGGCCATCTTGGAGAAGGAAGAAAGAAGTCGTCGCAGAGCGGGGATTCGGGTAAGTAATATATATATATATATATTTTTTTAACCCATCCCTTGGGTTTGTCTCGCGCCGAACGGGGGGCCTATTGAAAGAAAAAAAAAACCCCGTTTCGGCGCGAGACAACCCCTTTAACAGGTCAGCCCTGCCACTCCACTGTTGATTCTGTTCTGTACACTTGGTATGACCTGTTATGCCGCTGGGTTCTATTTGGGTTCTAAGTTCCAATCTCAATCCTGTCTCCCACGGCTACACCTTATATTTCTGCTGCTTGAAAACAGTGAAATGCCCCCCCCCCCAATAAAAAAAAATAAATATATATATATATACATGCACTTTTGGTGGCCTGGAGCAGGGAAATCTTTGCTTGCCCAATTATTGGTTATCAGAGGAAATTACAGAGGAATATATAAGAAGGGGATCTACAACTCGCAACACATCTAGACTGTTATTATAGGATTTCAGAATATAAGAGTAGAGAACTCCAACTCCAAGCGTTTTTTTCTGGGCTCATCCAAAAATCCATCATCACAGGTCCTATAGTCTCCACTGTGGAGCTCAGCCCTCATGACACCAACACAGATTTTTCAGCACCGTCAGATATACTAGTCTCCATGGCTAAGCTTAACCCTTTGTGACATCATTGCAGATCCTTTCCTCTCTGCTGTTTCCTATGTCTCGTCACTGCTCAGCATTTTATTTAAGGATTCACATTCTTGTCTTGCCTTTCATATAACAGTGCACACAAATCATTAATTCATGTGATGCTGCATGAGAGGCTCCTTGGCTGGAGAGCCAAAATTTTCATGTTAAAATGCTTGTACAAACAGTGATGGAAGATATACATTCTCTCCAGCTTCTTTGGGGGATGGTGATGTTACCACTTGGATGCTTACCTGCATGACTCTGAACTGTCTAGTCAAGTTTATGCGTCTGTACCTATCTGAACAGTCTTGTGAAGTTCCAATATCTGCTCTTATTATGTCCCCCATTGCGGTTTCAGACTTCAAGTCCAATTCAGCTCTTTGTACTTCTCCATTTCTGTCTGGTTCACAGCAGAATGCTGGTGATCCCAAGCCTTGCCAAGTGGATTTCTCCATCGGGAAGGGTGCTCCGTAAGAGGGGTTTTCTCATTATTTAACACCTGGTTGCTGTTTTTGGGAATCCTTTGGCATCTTCCACACCCACCATGTCATCAGTTCATGAGGTGCCGAAGCAAAGGTGCCTCTAGCCAGCTGAAGATGAATTCGGTACTGGTGCTTCTTGTCTCCACTGGATGTATGGGTGGAGACATGGGTTGGCCAGTGTATCTGACAGGGAACTCCCAGGGCACACCCCCCCCTCAGCTCCCGCACATGTCCCCATTTGACTGTCTCTTCCCATCAGACTGCCATTTCTGCTTGAACACATGTTCCCTGGCTGACTCTCACTTTTCCCGCTGGACTCCCATCTTCGCTCCCGTTCCCCATGTGGCCACTGCAGGCGGGAGTGCTCTCACTGTGGGTTCTGCTGCTCTCCCTGCTGCACTGCCATCCAGGAGCAGTCCTGTTCCCCCTGCGGCAGCTACAGCCGGGACCGCTCTCACTGTGGTCTTAGTTTCTCTCCCTGGCGGACTGTTGGGGGGTCAGGTGTGCCGCTGAAGCCGGCCTTGCTTTCACTATGGCTGCATGTCGCGTTGCCCAAGGAGCTGGACAGGCAGCAACACTAGCAGCCACAGAGTGCCAACACAGCTTTCAGCGGCATGTTTCCCTGCTCCGCGGGATGGGGGGGTTGCTGCAGGACCTAGCCGACCCGCAGAAATAGCGGCTGCAGCTTCAGTGCCGGGAGGATAAGGCAGGAGGCATAGCTGAGGAGGGCACATCTGCGGATGCCAATCAGTCACTGGGGCAGGAGGCAGAACTCAGGAGGGAACGTTTGTGGCAGCCAATTAGTCTTCAATTTCAGTCCTGCCAAGCCTGCCAGGTCAGCTCTACTACATCACATATGCTACTCTGCTCCATAACTGTTATGTACCTGGGTTATATCAAAGGCTCTGTTATTTGGCTTAAATTCTAGTACTGTCCAGTGTCCAGTTACTGCTCAACATTCCATTTAAGGCTCCACATCCTCGTCAAGCCTTTCATATAAACTTACTATATATTACTTATGTAAATAAGTAATAACATTTTATCTAACCACAATATAACTTGTATATGGCATTTTTCACCATTTTTCTCCTTTGCAGGGTCTATGATCCTTGAGCTGACTAGCTGATATTACAAATGGAGGAAACAGCAAACTGTGCTCCCAAACTGTATAGCACACACACACACAGAAATAACATCAGTATGGAAGACACTAAAGAAGTACTGAGCAATAGAGATATGATTTTGTTAACTGTAAATCACTTACCAGTTAGCTGCTGCAGCACATCTGTGTGTAAATCTCTCTTCCTCCTCCTAGACCTCTATGTGCAGTGTTCCATCTTGTTATCTCTGTTGCTAGAGACAGACTTTACTTGATAACAGTCAACAGTAAATTAGAAGGAAGGAAGACCCCCTAGTAGCTAGAGGGATTTTCAGTGCAAAAACATCATTTTAGGTATAATAAGTGATTTGCACTTTTACTAGATATCACTGGCTATCACGTGCACTTGAGTTGTCTCGAAGTGCCATGACCATTAAAGCATAGCCTTTATCTTGCTAAGGATTTTGAAATATAAATGATTATAGACTGTTAGCAGCATGAGATTGAAATATTGACAGGAAAAGAAAAATACAATAGAATTACTGCTGGAATTGTTCAATTTTTCTTATTTGTATTTGACGTATATTCATTTTTGTATGTAGATTTCAAAGAATGGTAGAGTTGGAAGGGACCTACAATGTCATCGGGTCCAACCTCCTGTTCAATACAGTATTCACTAAATCATCTCAGAAATATGTTTGTCCAGCCTCTGTTTGAACACTTCCATTGAAGAAGAACTCACCAGCTCCCATAGCAACATGTTCCACTCATTGATCACCCCCACTGTCAGAAAGTTTTTTCTAATATCTAATCTGTGTCTCCTCCCTTTCAGTTTCATCCCATTGCTTCTAGTCTTTCCTTGTGCAAATGAGAATAGGACTGATCCATCCGCACTGTGACAGCCCTTCAGATACATGTAGACAGCTATTAAGTCTCCTCTCAGCCTTCCCTTTTTTCAAGCTAAACATTCCCAGATCCTTTAACCATTTCTCATAGGACATGATTTGCAGACCACTCACCATCCTCGTTGCTCCTCTGTGAACTTGCTCCATTTTGTCGGGTTTTTTTAAATCGGGGTGTCCAGAACTGGACACAATATTCCAGATGAGGTCTGACTTAGGCTAGGGTGATCGTGATGAGTGAAAACATTGCAAATGTCAAGGAAACCACTGCCTCTCGCATCCCGCGAAAATTGTGCAATTTTCGCACGGTGCGTGAGGCAGAAAAAAGGAGATTATGAGACCCATGATTTACAATGGTTTACTTCACATTTGCAATGTTTTCATTCATGCGATGTGGAGTGAAAAAAAATCACAGCATTCTCTATCTTTTTGTGATGTACAATTTGTTATCTCCCATGTTTCCCTATGGAGCCTCCTTATTATAGCATCTCAATGGAGATAGATTGCGATGTGATACAATGCAGTTTTAGCATTAGAAAGTGCTATTGACTTTCACAATAAAAAAAAATCACGCTTTTTCATCACGCGATTCTACCAATGTGTTGCAATATTATAAGAAAAAACAAAGCATTTATGACAACTAAAAATCGTGGAAAAAAGACTCGATTTTGCTGTGATTTTATTGCAGCAAAATCGTGATCGCCCATGTGGAACTAGCCTAAGGAAGAGCAGAGGGGGATAATGACCTAACATGATCTAGACTCTATGCTTCTCTTAATACATCCTAGAATTGTGTTTACCTTTTTTTTTTGCTGCTGCATCACATTGTTGACTCATGTTCAGTCTATGATATATTAGTATACACAAGTTTTTCTCACATGTGCTGCTGCTTAGCCCAATTCCTCCCATTCTGTATGTGCTTTTTCCATGTTTCTTGCCTAGATGTAAGACTTTGCATTTCTCCTTGCTATATACCATTCTGTTAGTTGCCGCCCTTTGTTCAAACTTTTCTAAATCTTTTTGAATCCCCTCTCTCTCTCTTCTCTAGTGGTAGCTATCCCTCATAGCTTTGTGTTGTCAGCAAATTTGATCAATTTCCCATCAATTCCCTCCTCCAGATTATTTTTAAAAATGGTAAACAACACTGGGCCTAGGACAAAGCTTTGTGAAACCCCACTTGATACATTCTTTCAATTGGATGTGCATCTATTTATGACCACTCTGAGTACGATCACTCAGCCAGTTGTGAATCCACCTAACAGTTGTCTTGTCAATCCCATATTTGGTCATTTTTTCAATAAGTATGGTATGAGATACTTGGTCAAATGCTTTACTAAAGTCAAGATATACTATATCCACCGCATTTACCTGATCAACCCAGTACGTGAGTCTGTCATAGAAGGAAATTAGATTAGTCTGGCGTGACTTGTTTGTTGCAAACCCATGCTGGCTCTGGTTAATTACTACATTCTCATCCAAGTAGTTGGATGGAAATTCAAAGAAGAAAAGCATGGTCAAAGATGACCAGTGATCTATCCATACACATTTATTTTAGTAAATAATTGTATTCCCCCTGAAATAATAATTTTAAAGCATCGATTTTGCATTGTGCCATTTCTCTGCTGTTTCTCCTAGAACTTTCTAAATAAATTGATAATGTGATGTTACAATTTGTACATATGTCCGTACATGTGGTGACATTTTCCAATCAGTACTGTCAGTATGAGGCTGTGCAGGGATACTCCCTTTTGACAAGATAAATGTAACACACAGTTGTCCAATTATTCAGAAATTTCTAGGAGGGCTTACAGAGGAATAGCAGAATGTAGAGTTCTAGGAAAACATGCTCCAGAACTGTTATTTCATGAATAATACATGTATTTACTAAGGCCGCCTGCAGACGGCCCGGTCGGATCCAAGCGTCTGCAGAGAGCAGTGCGTCACTCACCTGCTCCCGCGGCCCCGGCTCTTTCATGTGCCGGCTGCCGGGCAGCCGGCGCATGCACAGAGCGGAGACGGCGGCCGCACAGAAATACAGCTTGCCGCGATTTGTTTGCCGCGCTAGATTTCGCGCGGCCAAATGGCGGCCGTCTGCCTAGGATTGCGTTTGTTAATGCAATCCTATGGCAGCTTCCAGGGGCGGAAATTCCGCTGGAAATCCCGCTGTGGTATTTCCGCCCGTCTGCAGGCGGCCTAAAGCTGATATCTCAGGGGTGGTGACAGAATCTCTGAAAATAAGATTTCCAGGAGTTACAAAAATGTGTTATTGCCAGAAATAAGCTGAATATGCCAATGGAGGTGCGTTAATATTACATCAGTGATCTTGGTGACATCCCAGACATGTACTTTTGAGTAGTAATGAACGATTATTTAAATGATTGTGTCTGAAGTGCTCAGTCAGATTTTCCAAAAATAAATCAGGACAACCCAATCTTGATTCCTATTTAAGTCAATATGAATAAAATTGAGTTCACTAATTTGGCACCCAGAAGGTTCCTTATTAGAGATGAGCGAACGTGTTCGTCCGAGCTTGATATTCGTGCGAATATTAGGGTGTTCGGGATGTTCGTTATTCGGGTTACTTTCACTTCCTTCCCTGAGACGTTAGCGTGCTTTTCTGGCCAATTGAAAGACAGGGAAGGCATTACAACTTCCCCCTGTGTTGTTCCAGCCCTATACCACCCCCCTGCTGTGAGTGGCTGGGGTGATCAGGTGTCCGCCGAATATAAAAGTCGGCCCCTCCCGCGGCTCGCCTCAGATGCCGTGTGAGTTAGATGAGTGACAGTGCTGTTTGTACCGGAGCTGCTGTAGGGAAAGAATTGGTAGTTAGTGTAGGCTTCAAGACCCCCAAAGGTCCTTATTAGGGCCACTGATAGCTGTGTGTTGGCTGCTGTTAGCAGTGGCAATTTTTTTTCTTCTCAAAATCGCCTCTGCAGAGCGTTGCACCCGGCATTAGGGACAGAAGTGCTGCATAGGCAGGGAGAGTGTTAGGAGTGAGTGTAGCCTTCAAGAACCTCAACGGTCCTTTCTAGGGCCATATTTAAAGGGGTTGTCCCGAGGCAGCAAGTGGGTCTGTACACTTCTGCATGGCCATAATAATGCACTTTGTAATGTACATTGTGCATTAATTATGAGCCATGCAGAAGTTATAAAAAGTTTTATACTTACCTGTTCCGTTGCTGGCGTCCTCGTCTCCATGGTGCCGACTAATTTTCGCCCTCCGATGGCCAAATTAGCCGCGCTTGCGCAGTCCGGGTCTTCTGCAGTCTTCTATGGGGCTCCGTGTAGCTCCGTGTAGCTCCGCCCCGTCACGTGCCGATTCCAGCCAATCAGGAGGCTGGAATCGGCAGTGGACCGCACAGAAGCCCTGCGGTCCACGGAGGAAGAGGCCATCTTCAGCGGTGAGTAGAGAAGTCACCGGAGCGCGGGGATTCAGGTAAGCGCTCCGGTGAGCTTTCTTTACCTCCCTGCATCGGGGTTGTCTCGCGCCGAACGGGGGGGGGGGTTGAAAAAAAAAAAAACCCGTTTCGGCGCGGGACAACCCCTTTAACCGTGTGCAGTACTGTGCTGGCTGCTGTTAGCTGTGCTGCATTTTTTTTTTCTTCTCAAAATCGCCTCTGCAGAGCATTGCACCCTCCATTGATACTGCAGGGAAAGAATTGTGTAGGCAGGGCCACAACACAGTTATTATTCATTGAATATACGCAGTGCTGCCTTTTGGACACGTGTCGGCTGCATGTGCAACGTTTAAAAATCAGACGCACCCAGCTACGTTTTACTCCTGGCTTCGCCATTTGCTTTCCTTAATTGGGAAAAAAAATACCTGCTCTGCCAGAGTTAATAACTCTGCTACCCTCACGTTCTGTGACACATTAGCAGGGACACAGCACAGTTATTAAACTTCTCATGTTCATTGAATATACGCAGTGCTGCCTTTTGGTGGAAAAAAACTGAAAATAATTCTATTTGTCCTGCCTCTGTCCGTCCTAAGGGCGGTGGACACGTGTCGGCTGCATGTGCAACGTTTAAAAATCAGACGCACCCAGCTACGTTTTACTCCTGGCTTCGCCATTTGCTTTCCTTAATTGGGAAAAAAAATACCTGCTCTGCCAGAGTTAATAACTCTGCTACCCTCACGTTCTGTGACACATTAGCAGGGACACAGCACAGTTATTAAACTTCTCATGTTCATTGAATATACGCAGTGCTGCCTTTTGGTGGAAAAAAACTGAAAATAATTCTATTTGTCCTGCCTCTGTCCGTCCTAAGGGCGGTGGACACGTGTCGGCTGCGTGTGCAACGTTTAAAAATCAGACGCACCCAGCTACGTTTTACTCCTGGCTTCGCCATTTGCTTTCCTTAATTGGGAAAAAAAATACCTGCTCTGCCAGAGTTAATAACTCTGCTACCCTCACGTTCTGTGACACATTATCAGGGACACAGCACAGTTATTAAACTTCTCATGTTCATTGAATATACGCAGTGCTGCCTTTTGGTGGAAAAAAACTGAAAATAATTCTATTTGTCCTGCCTCTGTCCGTCCTAAGGGCGGTGGACACGTGTCGGCTGCGTGTGCAACGTTTAAAAATCAGACGCACCCAGCTACGTTTTACTCCTGGCTTCGCCATTTGCTTTCCTTAATTGGGAAAAAAAATACCTGCTCTGCCAGAGTTAATAACTCTGCTACCCTCACGTTCTGTGACACATTAGCAGGGACACAGCACAGTTATTAAACTTCTCATGTTCATTGAATATACGCAGTGCTGCCTTTTGGTGGAAAAAAACTGAAAATAATTCTATTTGTCCTGCCTCTGTCCGTCCTAAGGGCGGTGGACACGTGTCGGCTGCGTGTGCAACGTTTAAAAATCAGACGCACCCAGCTACGTTTTACTCCTGGCTTCGCCATTTGCTTTCCTTAATTGGGAAAAAAAATACCTGCTCTGCCAGAGTTAATAACTCTGCTACCCTCACGTTCTGTGACACATTAGCAGGGACACAGCACAGTTATTAAACTTCTCATGTTCATTGAATATACGCAGTGCTGCCTTTTGGTGGAAAAAAACTGAAAATAATTCTATTTGTCCTGCCTCTGTCCGTCCTAAGGGCGGTGGACACGTGTCGGCTGCGTGTGCAACGTTTAAAAATCAGACGCACCCAGCTACGTTTTACTCCTGGCTTCGCCATTTGCTTTCCTTAATTGGGAAAAAAAATACCTGCTCTGCCAGAGTTAATAACTCTGCTACCCTCACGTTCTGTGACACATTAGCAGGGACACAGCACAGTTATTAAACTTCTCATGTTCATTGAATATACGCAGTGCTGCCTTTTGGTGGAAAAAAACTGAAAATAATTCTATTTGTCCTGCCTCTGTCCGTCCTAAGGGCGGTGGACACGTGTCGGCTGCGTGTGCAACGTTTAAAAATCAGACGCACCCAGCTACGTTTTACTCCTGGCTTCGCCATTTGCTTTCCTTAATTGGGAAAAAAAATACCTGCTCTGCCAGAGTTAATAACTCTGCTACCCTCACGTTCTGTGACACATTATCAGGGACACAGCACAGTTATTAAACTTCTCATGTTCATTGAATATACGCAGTGCTGCCTTTTGGTGGAAAAAAACTGAAAATAATTCTATTTGTCCTGCCTCTGTCCGTCCTAAGGGCGGTGGACACGTGTCGGCTGCGTGTGCAACGTTTAAAAATCAGACGCACCCAGCTACGTTTTACTCCTGGCTTCGCCATTTGCTTTCCTCAATTGGGAAAAAAAATACCTGCTCTGCCAGAGTTAATAACTCTGCTACCCTCACGTTCTGTGACACATTAGCAGGGACACAGCACAGTTATTAAACTTAGATTATTCATTCACTAGAGGCAGTGGGGCCTTTCGTTTTCAAAAAACGGAAAAAATTATATTTGGCTGCAGTCTTGCGCCAATTTATTAGCTGCCTGTGAAATCAAATCACTGGTAATACAGCATGCTGAGGGGTAGGGGTAGGCCTAGAGGACGTGGACGCGGCCGAGGACACGGAGGGCCAAGTCAGGGTGTGGGCACAGGCCGAGCTCCTGATCCAGGTGTGTCGCAGCCGACTGCTGCGCGATTAGGAGAGAGGCACGTTTCTGGCGTCCCCACATTCATCGCCCAATTAATGGGTCCACGCGGGAGACGGTTATTAGAAAATGAGCAGTGTGAGCAGGTCCTGTCCTGGATGGCAGAAAGTGCTTCGAGCAACCTATCGTCAACACGCAGTTCTGCGCCGTCCACTGCTGCAAATCCGAATCCTCTGTCTGCTGCTCCTCCTTCCTCCCAGCCTCCTCACTCCACTACAATGACACCTGCTCAGGAGCGGGAACACTCCCAGGAACTGTTCTCGGGCCCCTGCTTAGATTGGGCAGCAGCGGTTCCTCTCCCACCAGAGGAGTTTATCGTCACTGATGCCCAACCATTCGAAAGTTCCCGGGGTCCGAGGGAAGAGGCTGGGGACTTCCGCCAACTGTCTCAACAACTTTCTGTGGGTGAGGAGGATGATGACGATCAGACACAGTTGTCTTGCAGTGAGGTAGTAGTAAGGGCAGTAAGTCCGAGGGAGCAGCGCACAGAGGATTCGGAGGAAGAGCAGCAGGACGATGAGGTGACTGACCCCACCTGGTGTGCAACGCTTACTCAGGAGGACAGGTCTTCAGAGGAGGAGTCAAGGGCATCAGCAGGGCAGGTTGGAAGAGGCAGTGCGGTGGCCAGGGGTAGAGGCAGGGCCAGACCGAATAATCCACCAACACCAACAGCCTCACCACCACCACCATGCGCAGACATATGATGGCCAAGCACCCCACAAGGTGGGACGAAGGCCGTTCAGCGCCTCCGGTTTGCACCCCTGCCTCTCCCCCTGTGCCCCAACCTGCTACTGAGATGCAACCCCCCTCTCAGGACACAGGCACTACCGCCTCATGGCCTGCACCCACACCCTCATCTCCGCTGTCCTCGGCCCCATCCAGCAGTGTAGTTCAGCGCACCGTCCAGCCGTCGCTTGCGCAACTGTTGGAGCGCAAGCGCAAGTACGCCGCCACGCACCCGCACGCTCAAACGTTAACCGTCCGCATAGCAAAATTCATCAGCTTTGAGATGCTGCCGTATAGGGTTGTGGAAACGGAGTCCTTCAAAAGTATCATGGAGGCGGCGGCCCCGCGCTACTCAGTTCCCAGTCGCCACTATTTTTCCCGATGTGCCGTCCCAGCCCTGCACGACCACGTCTCCCGCAACATTGTACGCGCCCTCACCAATGCGGTTACTGCCAAGGTCCACTTAACAACGGACACGTGGACAAGCACAGGCGGGCAGGGCCTCTACATCTCCCTGACGGCACATTGGGTGAATTTAGTGGAGTCTGGGAGTCAGAGCCTGGGACCGCTCACGTCCTACCCACCCCCAGAATTGCGGGCCCCAGCTCGGTGGTGGTATCTGCGGAGGTGTATGCTTCCCCCACTAAAGCACCCTCCTCCTCCTCCTCCTCCTCTGTCTCGCAATCAAGATGTGTTAGCAGCGGCATGTCGCCAGCAGTCGGTGTCGCGCGGTGTGGCAGCACAGCGGTGGGCAAGCGTCAGCAGGCCGTGCTGAAACTACTCAGCTTAGGCGATAAGAGGCACACGGCCCACGAACTGCTGCAGGGTCTGACACAGCAGACTGACCGCTGGCTTGCACCGCTGAGCCTCCAACCGGGCATGGTCGTGTGTGACAACGGCCGTAACCTGGTGGCGGCTCTGCAGCTCGGCAGCCTCACGCACGTGCCATGCCTGGCCCACGTCTTTAATTTGGTGGTTCAGCGCTTTCTGAAAAGCTACCCACGCTTGTCAGACCTGCTCGTAAAGGCGCGCCGGCTCTGCGCACATTTCCGCAAGTCCCACACGGACGCTGCCACCCTGCGCACCCTGCAACATCACTTTAAGCTGCCAGTGCACCGACTGCTGTGCGACGTGCCCACACGGTGGAACTCTACGCTCCACATGTTGGCCAGGCTCTATGAACAACGTAGAGCTATAGTCGAATACCAACTCCAACATGGGCGGCGCAGTGGGAGTCAGCCTCCTCAATTCCTTTCAGAAGAGTGGGCCTGGTTGGCAGACATCTGCCATGTCCTTGGTAATTTTGAGGAGGCTACCCAGGTGGTGAGCGGCGATGCTACAATCATTAGCATCACCATTCCTCTGCTATGCATCTTGAGAAATTCCCTGCAAACCATAAAGGCAGCTGCTTTGCGCTCGGAAACGGGGGCGGGGGAAGACAGTATGCCGCTGGATAGTCAGGGCACCCTCCTGTCTATTTCTCAGCGCGTACAGGAGGAGGAGGAGGAGCATGAGGAGGATGAGGAGGAGGGGGAAGAGACAGCTTGGCCCGCTGCTGACGGTACACCGGCTGATTGCCTGTCATCCTTTCAGCGTGTATGGCCTGAGGAGGAGGAGGAGGAGGAGGATCCTGAAAGTGATCTTCCTAGTGAAGACAGCCATGTGTTGCGTACTGGTACCCTGGCACACATGGCTGACTTCATGTTAGGATGCCTTTCTCGTGACCCTCGCGTTGCACGCATTCTGGCCACAACGGATTACTGGGTGTACACACTGCTCGACCCACGCTATAAGGAGAACCTGCCCACTCTCATTCCCGAAGAGGAAAGGGGTTCGAGAGTGTTGCTATACCCCAGGACCCTTGCGGACAAGCTGATGGTAAAATTCCCAGCCGACAGCGCTAGTGGCAGAAGGCGCAGTACCGAGGGCAAGGTAGCAGGGGAGGTGCGGAGATCGAGCAGCATGTACATCCCAGGCAGTGCAACAGTCTTTAAGGGCCTGGCCAGCTTTATGGCTCCCCACCAAGACTGTGTCACCGCTCCCCAGTCAAGGCTGAGTCGGCGGGAGCACTGTAAAAGGATGGTGAGGGAGCACGTAGCCGATCGCACGACCATCCTCGGTGACGCCTCTGCCCCCTACAACTACTGGGTGTCGAAGCTGGACACGTGGCCTGAACTAGCGCTGTATGCCCTGGAGGTGCTTGCTTGTCCTGCGGCTAGCGTCTTGTCGGAGAGGGTGTTTAGTGCGGCTGGGGGAATCATCACAGATAAGCGTAGCCGCTTGTCAACCGACAGTGCCGACAGGCTAACACTCATCAAGATGAACAAAGGCTGGATTTCCCCAGACTTCTGTTCTCCACCAGCGGACAGCAGCGATACATAAGCAATACGTAGGCTGCACCCGCAGATGGAAGCTACGTTCTCTCTCACCATCCAAAACGGGGACATTTCTGCTTCATCAATCTGTGTCTAATATTCCTCCTCCTCCTCCTGCTCCTCCTCCTGAAACCTCACGTAATCACGCTGAACGGGCAATTTTTCTTAGGGCCACAAGGCTCACTCAAATAATTTTTCTGAACAATTTTTATAAGTTTCAATGCGCTTAAAGGGGTTGTCTCGCGGCAGCAAGTGGGGGTATACACTTCTGTATGGCCATATTAATGCACTTTGTAATATACATCGTGCATTAAATATGAGCCATACAGAAGTTATTCACTTACCTGCTCCGTTGCTAGCGTCCCCGTTGCCATGGTTCCGTCTAACTTCGGTGTCTTCTTGCTTTTTTAGACGCGCTTGCGCAGATGGATCTTCTCCCTTCGGCTGGTCTTGGAAGCGTCGGCGTTTTGGCTCCGCCCCTTGTACGCGTCATCGCGTAGCTCCGCCCCCGTCATGTGCCGATTCCAGCCAATCAGGAGGCTGGAACCGGCACACGTCATGGGGCGGAGCTACGCGATGATGCGTACAAGGGGGCGGAGCCAAAACGCCGATGCTTCCAAGACCAGCCGAAGGGAGAAGATGCATCTGCGCAAGCGCGTCTAAAAAAGCAAGAAGACACCGAAGTTAGACAGAACCATGGCAACGGGGACGCTAGCAACGGAGCAGGTAAGTGAATAACTTCTGTATGGCTCATATTTAATGCACGATGTACATTACAAAGTGCATTAATATGGCCATACAGAAGTGTATACCCCCACTTGCTGCCGCGAGACAACCCCTTTAAAAGCGTTGGAACTGTAACTTGAACCAATTTTTCGTTACACTGGGCTGCCTCCAGGCCTAGTTACCACTTAAGCCACATTAACCAAAGCGATTAATGGGTTTCACCTGCCCTCTTGGCTGGCCATGGCCAATTTTTGGGATGTACATTAGTACTGTTGATACAGCAATTTTTGTGGGCCCTCGCCTACAGTGTAATCAAATTAATTTTTAGCCCACCTGCATTCCAGCTGACGTTACCTCAGCTGTTTTGGGCAATGCAATGGGATATTTCTATGTACCGCCGGTGGCTTCCTGGCACCCACCCAGGCAGTGGGTCCACAGGGAATTATAAATGCATCTGTTTCCACTTGTAAAGAACCCCAGTCTGACTGGGGCATGCAGTGTGGGCCGAAGCCCACCTGTATTACGCACGACATTACTACCTCAGCTGTGTTGGGCAATGCAATGGGATATTTCTATGTACCGCCGGTGGCTTCCTGGCACCCACCCAGGCAGTGGGTCCACAGGGAGTTTAACCTACATGTGTCCACTTCTAAAGAACCCCAGTCAGACTGGGGCATGCAGTGTGGGCCGAGGCCCACCTGTATTACGCACGACATTACTACCTCAGCTGTGTTGGGCAATGCAATGGGATATTTTTGTGTACCGCCGGTGGGTTCCAGGGAGCCACCCATGCTGTCGGTCGACAGGGACTTCACAATAGGGAGTTGTACCTGCCTGTGTCTATGAATTAAAAAGCCCGGTCTAACTGGGGCATGCAGACACCTTGACAGAATGAATAGTGTGTGTGGCACATAGGTTCCCCATTGCTATGCCCACGTGTGCAGCTCCTGATGGCGGTGGCACAGGATTCTATTTCTCATTGCTTCTGTACAGCATTGTGGGCTATCGCCCCGCCCCTTTTAAAGAGGGTCGCTGCCTAGCCGTGCCAACCCTGTGCAGTGTGTGCCTGCGGTCCCTCGTCATGGCAGACGCACTTCTAAATAGACATGAGGGTGGTGTGGCATGAGGGCAGCTGAAGGCTGCGCAGGGACACTTTGGTGTGCGCTGTGGGGGGGAGGGGTGGCGGTTGGGCAGCATGTAACCCAGTAGAAGTGGCAGTGGAGTGTCATGCAGGCGGTGATTGTGCTTTGTTGGAGGTAGTGTGGTGCTTAGCAAAGGTATGCCATGCTAATGATGGCTTTTCAGAAGTAAAAGTTGTTGGGAGGGGGGGGGGCCCACTCTTGCCGGTATTGTGGCTTAATAGTGGGACCTGTGAACTTGAGATGCAGCCCAACATGTAGCCCCTCGCCTGCCCTATCCGTTGCTGTGTCGTTCCCATCACTTTCTTGAATTGCCCAGATTTTCACACATGAAAACCTTAGCGAGCATCGGCGAAATACAAAAATGTTCTGGTCGCCCATTGACTTCAATGGGGTTCGTTATTCGAAACGAACCCTCGAACATCGCGGGAAGTTCGTTTCGAATAACGAACACCCGAACATTTTGGTGTTCGCTCATCTCTATTCCTTATGCAACCAAATGCTCCGAAATAGTGTGGTGGTGGCTTCATTCAGATGTTGTCCTTGGACAGATTTGAACCTACAACTCCAACTGAGCCACATTCATTGAAGAGGCACCACTACTACCAAAATTCAGTTTGCATTATGGGAAAGCTTATACAATTTCACAAAAGTCATCCCAATTTTACCTGCCAATCATGGCACTAGTCATAAAACACAGTAATATGACTGCATTGTCCAGGGGTCCTAACTCTCCACATGTGCATATAAGCTTGGTGCAGTTTTCTATGTTGCCTCCCAGCAGATGATGTTGTAAAGAGATCATATTTACATGTCAGCTCAGTAGAGAAAGAACTAAATTGTGCAACGACCGTCAAAATCTTTTGATATAAAGCCTGCAAGTTGGAAAGAAGCATCAATAACCTTTGGATTGTTTAAACTGAAGAAGAGGAGCGTTGTTAGGATTATCGTTGTTCTACTAGAATTAAAAGGTCATTGCAGCAAGCGAGAAAGTTCTCAAGAGACCTATTTATTAGCTGTACAGAATACATGACTTGCTGCAAAAAAATCACATTATAAATGAAGCGTTCTGTATTGTTAAATCATTGAATCTGCACATTATGAAAGCGATACATGCAATATATACTTAATGCAGGCAATTATAACAATTACAGCTCTACAAATAAAATATATCTGCCTCATAGTAATTGTAGCTACTGTACTATTATTTAATCCCACGATTATAAGTTACTTTTTTACAAGTATTTCTTCAAAATTCATGTTAGATATGTCTCGGGCACTATAATTTTATTTAGAAAGAAATGACTTAGCCTATACTAAAAACGCAAGTGAAATGTGTAAATAAATAGCTTTGTATTGTGAGCATCTATAATGCAAATGGGCTGTCAGGAATGGATGACTTTTGCTGAATATGACTGCAACATCTAGTTCCCAATTACTGTATGAAGAGTAGCTCATGTGTATCAGCTGCTACTAAAATAGGCATAATGCTCTGGACACTTAAGTGTAATATACAACCTGTGAGTTAGATGAAGCCAGAATAGGTCAACCATAGTTCTATTGGGCCCTACTGTACATTCTTATGCTTCCACTGTCATACAGTATTCTTTTTAATGAATTCTACAAAAAAGAATCATGTCCTTAACACCTTATTATGGAAGTATTTTCCCCGAGAGGCATATGGCACCCCACAGAGCACCATATGGCAGCACATAAAGTTGTAGTAGAACACTATGTGCTGTTATACAGCCTCCTGTACATGGCACTGGCTTGTGTGTAGGCCTAAAAGGAAATAAACTTTTATAAGCATATGTATAGTTTTGTTATTAAACAGTTTCTGCTATAATACACATATCTGTGAACTTATGCTTTTTTGTGTTTTATACCGTTTCTATACTTGTAAAATGCTTTTTGCATCTATCTGTTACCATGACACAACTATTGTTTCTTACAGTAGTAAACTCAGCAGTTGTGCTAGCTGACACTATGTTAAAAGCACTTTACAGTATTCATACATGACGTTTGGGTCCGTAACAAGGACTGTTCATATACATGCATACAAAAAAGCTGTTACATCATGTTCCCTTTCATTTTGGCCTTCTGCAAACAGGCTGTTTGAGAAAGGTTGATGTTATTAATCAAGATGTCATATGTGAATACTATGGATTCCTTTCAATGATCAGTTATAACTAACACAAGTGGTGGGTTTCTCTTTACGACTGTAAAGCAACTGCTATATTTTTCACACCATAAGATGTACCTGCCTACAGGACGCATCCAGATTTTAGACAACACAAAACAGGAAAAAATATTTCACACTAATTAAAATTTCCTTGATGGTTTAAAGAAGTGGAGGGATTAATGTCACTAACTTTGATCTCAGGGTTTGAATTTGAAGTGCAATGGCAAGTAGTCAGTTTTGATGGGGTTCTTAAATACACTTCAAACTGAGAAGGTAGAATGGTGAATTATTGTATATTTTACTAGTAAAACTAAAAAATACTTGAATGTGTCTTTTGGGAAGGTCTGCTAATCATAAATCTGAAAAGTTATGCGAACTCTGAAAACTCATAAATAACCTATGTGAAAAAGTCTTCAGTCCAGGCAGACCTCCTAGGTGGACAGGTGTGGGGGGAACCTTGGAAGCTTAATCTGCCTATATATTGCTCTAGAGTATGCTAAAGGGAGATGGGTCATTCAGTGCTAGCTACATGAAAGCAGGAGGCTTACTCATAGAGCATCCACTTGAAACTATGGCTCTAGCTCAAGCAGAATTTGGGGCAGCATCGTGCCAGCAGCCGTGCCAGGCTGGCCTGTTGATGAGAAGTCTAGGGAGGAGGATCAAATGGTACAGTGAGGCATTCGATGGGGTAGGTAATTCCACGGGATGCTTCTTTCTTGGTTGCTAGACAGGAAGTTTGGGTTGGACTTTAATAAACAGAGTGTCAATCAAATAATATGCATTGTGAAATTCCTCAATTCATTGCACAAATGCAACACTGATTGCTGATGAACTAAAGTGTATGAAATGTATTTACCTTAATATGTATACTCATTTCTTTATATGACTTTTAACTATTCAAAGCACTGCAGCATTTCTCTACTTGAGAGAGACCTATACTGTTAGCGGATACTGATAACATAAACTAACAAATGGTGGACAGATAGGTGATCTTCTCTTTTTTGTATATAATGGGTGACTGGGTCATGTCATTTGTGAGGTCTATAGAAGTAGCATGTGTTTGAATATTTTATTTGTAAACTATCTGTAACCTTTCTTCACTTTACCTTACTTGTCTGTATTTCTTTTGCATTGGGGAAAGTCTCAATATTGCGAATATTGAAGCTTTGTAGACGTCTTCCTTCATGATTTCTAGTATCTTTCTCTGAACCTGCAGCTCCTTGAGATTAATGGTCTGTCATCTTTGTCTCCAGAACTTTTCTAACTCATGATTTGTGAAGCAATCAAAATGAGATGATGACTTTCTAGGCAGCCCTAGGGACAATTGAGAACACATTAAACTTCCGTACCTTTCTTTGCTATTGTTGCTTACTCATACGATTTGGAACAATTTTACATTGTCATTGCAATGATGATAATGTGGAGATCATTTACCCATTATGTACCCCAAAGGCCAACTGCTTTCTTTACAGTATCCTCCAGTATACTTAGGTTAAAATAAGAGAGAGGGTTAGCCATGATTAAAAGCTGTCCAGAAGGTGAGAAAGACAAAATATAGAGACAGAGATATGTTATTGCATTTTATGTGCTTGGGAATTACATAAAATACAACTGTATATGGTGGGTATAACAGTTCATCTTAATACAGACCTGGAGATGGCAGAATTAACGCTAGCATAGTGGAGATTGCTCTAATCCACCTATGTACTGTATATTGGATTAGAGCGCTCTCTCTCTCTCTCTCTCTCTCTCTCTCTCTCTCTCTCTCTCTCTCTCTCTATATATATATATAATTTGTTTTATTTCAGGAATTTTATTGGATTTTTCAAAATAAAGGTTACTACGTCTTATATAGAAAAACGATATATATAACATTACATTTTATATGCCAGTGTATAGTAATTACACAGAGTCTTCAAATATAAAAATTGAGTGCATATATGGTTGCACAATGGTTTGCCATTGGAGCGAAATCAAAGTAAAAAAGAACTTAAACAAAGAAGTTATAACAGTTAAACAGGTCAACAATAAAAAGTTCTTGACTGCTTGCTATCTCCTTCAACATAAATAATTAAATTCAAAAATAGGAGCTGTTCATCCAAGTTTCCCACTGTTTGCAAAACCATGGGCATGCATGTTGTTGTATAGCATACATAAATTTAAGCCTTTAGTTTAATAATATTTTTTATTTTACAGTACAGAAAAGGGAATGGATACATGTACAATATATTAAAATGAAAGATTTGTTAGCAAGAACAGATACGTATTCAAGTAGAAATGTGCCCAAAAAAGCAGTGACTTTAACCTCCTAAGGACTAAATGCGGTAAATTTACAGTGCTTGGTCCTGGTCTTTAACCCCCGCCAATAGTAGAAATGCGGCTCAGGATTGAAGCCTCTGCTCCTGCAATCAAGGAACAGGTCGGGTTTTCAGCTGTTACACACAACTAATGAGGATCCAGCTGCCTTCTTCTTTCCTGGCTACATAGCACACAATGAGCGCTATACTCTAAAAAGTGAAAGTGGAAACATAACTTACACTATGTGACCCAGTGATCACATGACCTCGGGTGCCCCCTGTTAGAGCAGAGCTGCAGGGTCCTAGCAGACCCTGAACAGCTCTGATAGTGACTATTGTCACTACAGGTGGATGTCTTATATGATGTGATGGGGGTCATAGGTGGTAATAAGTTAAAAAAATTTACAGAGCAAAATAAAAATATATGCATAAAAAAGAAAATGACCCAAAGCTGACAGCAACCAAAACCATCGCCGTATGCGCCCTGTAACCATTGTCCTCAGGGGTTGCTGAGTGAACATTGTAGCCTGTTACTGGTCTCAGGGGTGTATGGTACAAGACCACTGAGGCCAGTAATTGGCTGCAGAGTATATATGGGCACATCGCAGCCAAGTAAAGAAAGCCTGGAGGAGAGGATTGGAGTGGCAATGGAGCATGGCAGGAATAAATAGGTGAGTATGCTTTCTTCTATTATTTTATCACAATTCCTGTTCTTGGCCAGATTTTTCATTAACTTGAATAACCCCTTTGAGCAAATGCTGATACATACAGTAAAATATATCTAGAGTCAAAATAAGCCTGGGAGTTTGGTAAGTCTCTTGGTTTTTAGTATGAATAGTGAGAGATACCCAAAGGAGGGAAAAGTGTAAGATTCTGGAGCTCCTGGTTATAAGTTTAGTAGTTATTTGGTACATACTCCTGCAGGTAAAATGAAGCTATGCCTATTTCTACTTACAGAACATATAAAAATAAAATCAGAATGCGCCTCAAGCAGTTTTGAATATATCAATAAAAAGTGGAAGGTGAAATATGACTCACCTGGTGCTCGAAGGGTTAACCCGTTAGCCTGGGAAAACCCTCTGGCACCAGTTGACAACGTCAGCTTTAAGCAGCTCCTTTTCCGTCCACTTTCTCCTTGATAGAGGAGAGGCGTCCGGGGAAATCACAGGCTTTGTCTACCCGACAAAGCTAGTTCAGGAATATCACAACATACAAATCAAAATCTACTGATATGCAGGTAGTGGAATAAAAGATTTTATAAAAAGAAGTTTTTGTTCATATCGGCGCGGGTAGATTTTGATTTGTATGTAGTGATACTTACAGAACATGTGATCTGCTGTTAAAGAGGAATAAACGTGTCTTAAATATGTTTTACCAAGTCAAGATACAAGTAGAAAAGATCTTTTATTGTATGAACCATACAATGAAAACATAATATAATACATCGCTGATCAGCTGTAATCTTCCCTACATCCTAGCCAGTACAGCAGGTAGGAGAAGCCCTTGATTTCCGTTAAGGTAGGAGAGACATTTATGTTGGGTTAAAGGTCCCAGGCAGCTCCTCGGGGTTGTAGGTGAGCTTCTGTCTATATACTCTCAAGCCCATCTTATGTACTCTTAACAAAAAATGTCTACATATCTAAGTGCACGTGGACATTATATTGTTCATTCGTGCTAGCTCATCTCAATCTTTGTCTGGCTGTGTTGTCCCATCCCCAAGTATTGGCAAGATACTTTGAGACGTCACAAATCAGCCAAGTAGGACCCATTGTTTTTAGATAGACTCTATGTTAAATACACTGTCTATAGGCTGACTGCAGAGAAATATAACTACAGCAACAAACAACTTTTATACCTTACCTTGGCTGATGCTTATCAATAGTGATCAAGTTGATGCTTCAATTCTCATAAACCCATGGTTCATAATTGAGAATAGTTACCCATTAATTGAAGTGCTGAAACCATAAAACAATTTAATTCTTACTATAATATTAAAGGGGTGTAGAACACTTTTTTGCTTCTCTCAGCCCCATGGACATTGCATTGAGCAGTAGGGCATGTGCCTGACCACTGCTTTATGTAAACCTCTCTTCACTATGCTCTTACAGTCAGGAGGAATGGGGGCTCAGGACTCTTCCTATGAATAGTGGGTCCCCTGTAGTGGAACCCCCAACAATTCTACTTTTATTACCTGTCCTGTGGATAGGTGATGAATATTTTTTGTGGAAATATACTTTTAATGTAAGGTTGGCAGTGGGTTATCATATAGCACTGTATAATTAATAAAGTCCACAGAAAGCCTCAAATGGAGGTTCCTGCCAGGGTTTATTCAGGTCTATTCAAAAACACCCATACTAAGTAAGAACAGAGTAGGACAATGGAGTCTTATCATACCCTCAAGTATGTCCTCAGCAAACCATCTTGAAACTGCTACTGAGGAAAGATGGATGGGAATGCTGCGAGTAAGAAATCCACATGTTTGCATCCTTGTTTGAGTGATATTCCAATTTATAAGTGATCTTCTGCTCCCACAGAGGACTGGTAAGAGATTAGAGGGTAGGTTTTTGTTGATATGTTTTATTTTTGTAAGGTCACGTAACAGGCCTAGGTTATAATAACCTTTGTACTCCCAGGGATGAGTACATTTTATTCTAATGAATACACTCCTGAGTCCTGTCTCCATAGCTTTGTGAAAGTTACAGATGATGGCTCACAATACTGTTCATAACATAATTGACTAGTTTAGGTACCCTCACACTACTTTTCTGTGCTCATTACTCTAGGTAATAGGCTGACTGTTGAACCTAGAGTGCTAGATTTATGGAACAACCAAAATTTTTCTAAATAATAATGAACTGTATGAGCTCTCCTGAGTCAAAAAGATGCTCGAAATTATCTAAATTAAGCTGGATTTTCTTTCACAATTCTTGTACAATTAAAAAAAATCAAAGTTATAGTTCATATAATTATTACCCTTTCCTAAAAAATCATTGTCAATTCGCTTTTCTTGTCTTCTTATATATCACCTAATGTTTAAGCAATTCATTAATCTTACTCCAAGAAAACTTGTCTTCCTTCCCATCTTGCCAGTTTTAGTAAATACTTGTATTTCCCATGAAATAATGTTTCTGCATTATAGCCACCTGCAGACGGCTGGGTTGGATCCCGCTGCGAGAATTCTCGCCGCTGGATGCGGTCCCGTTCCCCTGCAGAGGCCTGCGGCTTACCCGCTCCCGGCATCTCCTCTCTGCGCTGTGTGCTGGCTGCTGGCCAGCCTGCGCATGCACAGAGAGGTGGCAGCCCGTTACAACTGACATTTCTGTGCGGGCCTCTGCGAGACCCGCGCAGAAATAGAACATGCTGTGATTTGTTTTCCGCGTGTGATTTCACACGGCCAAATCGTGTCCGTCTGCCTAGGATTGCGTTTTCTAATGCAATCCTATGGCAGCGGCCACGCGCGGAAATTCTGCGGGACATCCCGCTGTGGAATTTCCACCCGTGTGCAGGGGGCCTATCTCTTCTTATAACTTTGTTTTGCTATTCTATTATTCCTGCGAATATTTTTGAATATATTGACAACTTGGTGCTACCGTTTGAGTAGGGGGAGGTTTCATATACATGCTAATATTGTCCAACCAGTGCTGACGGTAACAGACTGTGTAAGGACACACTATCTTGACAAGGTAAATGGTAACACCCAGTTGTCAATTTATTCAGACATTTCTAGGAAGAATAACAAAGGCACAACACCATGCAGAGTTCTAAGAAAAGATGCTCTAGATTTATTGTTTTATGGGGAGTACATATATTTAAGAACAGAAGACAGACAGACCCCTATTATAGTCAGAAGGGTCTATCTGGCGCTATTTGTTTTCATCATAGGACAGATCCAGCATTGCAATTTTCTGCTCCCATGAAGGAGCAGGAAAATGAAATGCTGAATACAGATGTGAACCAAGCCACAGGAGAGCTGACAGGTCTCTTTAAACAAACTTCTCTCATAGCACCCTGTATTTTAGAAACTAATAACAGCTACATTTTACACTGTCTCACTGAGAAAATGCCACACCATGAAGAAATGCTCTAAATAAGATGAAACTGAAAATACAGATTGAGAATTCAATTCTGAAAAAGTGTTTTTAATCTCAAACAATTAAACATCTTCTGTAGCCCAATAAACAGGATGATCAGTAAGTAGACCCAATATGGGGTCACCATATTGGGTCATGGAGTTATTAACATGACATAGCATCAATTCAGTGAGTGATTGTATACTGTCCTGGGATAGTGTTGTCCATATGGTATTGACCACAGTCCATAGTTCATCTTTATTACAATATGGAAAGAGAAAAAGAAAGGGTTCAGGGTCCATAACCAATATATTTGCCAAAAGCAACACCCTGAGTGGATCCCCTTAAAAATAAACTTTTATTAAGGGGGTCTGTCATTAAAAAAAAAATTCAATACTTACCTATTCCTCCCCAGACAGTCTACTTACCACATCTTTTCCTCGCCAATCTTCTCATGGCTCCTCCAGTCCCAGGGTCTTGTCACCTCCAGCTGGCTGGATCCTCTTCTTCCTGTGATGTTGCGTACATTGACTCCTCAGCAACCTGCATTAGCGCGACTGTGCATGCGCCATGTCTCACTGCTAGTGTTTTATGTGTGCTCCTGCGCACTAAAGCAGGCTGCTGAGGAGTCAGCATTCCCTTCTAGGCACTGAGTGCTACATCACTCATAGCATTCATTGCCCTGCAGGAAGTGAACTGCAGCCAATGGACGTTCCAAAACAGGAAGGAAAGGATCCAGCTGGCTGGAGGTAACTTGATCTGGGGGATTGCAGGAGAAAGGAGATCGGCAGGGAGAAGATCTGGTAAGTAGGCTGCCTGGGAAGGAATATTTTATTATTGATTTTTTTTTCCTAATGACAAAACCCTATAAACTTTTATTATCTAGTGTTCAGCCACCTTGGCAGATATTTATTATTTTAAGGATACTTGGTAACAGTATGTATTGTATTACTATCATTATACTATATTTTATAAAATGGTTACCTTTATGAAATATATAAAAAATATTAGAGCCAAACTGGTATTTATAAAGTACTTAGGAGTTTACAACATCTAGATATTGACAAAGAGCAGTTTACTTCTGCTGCTGTAGGGCAATACTGATTGGAAGGGTTAAATGATCTGAAAAGTCTGCCATGAAATTGCACGGCTGTTGAGCACACTTTAAGACAAGCTTTAGAATCCTGTGCAAATCCTAAGCTTTCTTCTGTAGCATTAGAAGATTTATCCAATTAGTATAAGGCAGTGCTGTAAGCAGAAGGTTTTAGTATTCAACTATAAACACTGAGAACTGTGCAGCACTAATTTTGGTTTGATAAAAAGTGCATTTTTGCTGTCATTTCATATCTTAGGTTGACAGACCGCTAGGGGCATTCACCCAAAACATTTAAAAAAATCAATAGTTAGACTTGTAAGTAATATTTACTGCACCTGAAAGGTAGCTCAGGTCCTGTTAAATTCTTGCGACTTTTGAACTGGACTCCGACACCAATCACTAATACTGCAGATACCAGAAAGAAAAGAAAAAAAGGCAGCGCTCAGGGATTGATGGCAGATAATAGTATTTGAAATCAATCAGTATGGAAGCTCAGGAACTTACTTTTGTGAGAGTGTAGCTTACAACTCGTCCCTTGTCTTCACATGTGTAGACAATAGTAAACTGGTCACGTGTCTGTGGATGGCCGATCATGTAACCATCCATGCTAAGGTATATGATTTAAAGATTTGCATGATTTCATTCCTTGAAAAACCTATATTTATATTAGAATTAACATACACAGAACTTAGTCTTTTTGTCCTTTTAACCATCTCTTTGCCATACCTTACCAATGAATTAGTTTAAGAAATGCACATGCTTATGGCTTGAGTATCAAGAAATTGTCATGGCTGAGACAAGTTCAGTATGAAGCACTATGCTCTAAAATACAGTGGTTTAAATAGCATTGTATAAGAAAATTATTTGTATACTTTTTTAAGTGTGTTTTAACATTTGTTTTTGATTTAGCAAATATTCCCCATGATAATTTTGCCCTGTTAGTAAGTAATACATTGCACATTACTGCTATACATGTAACTGCTAGTAGCAACAGACTGTGCCATATCTAAAGCTCTAATCCTATGCTTCGCTCTGCTGATTTTAATTCTGTCTTTTTTTGTGGTTCTGATTCTCTGTGACCCTCTGTTGGCTTCAGGTCTCCTCACTGGTGGTTCATAAGAAGAAGAATCAAACAAACTGGCAGAGAAGGTACCGCTAACATCAGTGGGCTTATAAACTCTGACAGGGTTTATGCCACTGTTCTCATCATCCCAGCAGTGCATGGCATAAGTACTATGCCTCCTGTGATGAATATATTCCAGGTTATACTACTCAAACAAATGTATAAATTCAACTAATGTCTCTTTTCCTGGTCAACCTGTGCACCATAGCACTATGACTGAAAGTAATTTTTATACTTTTGAAATGTATATCAGAATAAAGTATTCTATATACACAGATGCATATTGCTGCTAAATTCCTCCCAGTTTTCAGTTAGCAAAACGCATTTTAAAATCATAGTATGTTAGCTCTTTCTGTGCTATAGAAAAAAAATTCTAATTTTAAATCTGCAAGAAAAATGAACATTTTATAATTTCACCTTGACTTTACTCTAACTTCTGTGAAAAACGTAAGGGTTAATAAACTTCCTAAATGTAGTTTTGAAAACTTTGAGAAGTTCAGTCTTTAAAATGAAGTAATTTATTGGTGGGGTGGGGGTAATATGCAGGACTTAAAAGCCTATATGTTAACCCCCTTGGTGACGAAGCCTGTTTGTGCCTTACTGACGAACTAATTTTTCTTTTTCTTTTTTCATCATTGCATTCCAGGAGTAATAACTTTTTAATCGAAATAGCCATATGAGGGCTTGTTTTTTGCAGGACAAATTGTATTTTTAATGGCATCATTTTTGGGTACATATATTTTGTATAACATTTAGGGTTTATTCACACGAGCGTATATCGGCTGGCTGATATACACTACTTAGCTCTGCTAAGCTGTCCTCCCCTTTCTCCCCCTCACCCGCTCTCTGCAAGGGGAGGAGGCAGGACAGGGTGGGAGTTAGTGTGATGAGCTCCCACCCCCTTTTCTCCCCTTGCCACTGTTTGCAATGGGAGGGAGCTTAGCTCTACCCCTGTCCTACCCCTCCCATTGCAAACAGCGGCAAGGGGCGGAGAGGAGAAGAGAAGGGGGAGTGAGTTTAACAGTCACACAGCTAAGCTCCCTCCCACCTCCCTTATCATGCAGCTGTCATTGGCTCCCAAAAGAATCTATGTAACTGATTTCTGCTAGAAAACAATATGAAATAGCGCAGCAAACAGTGCTATTTTGTCCTGAAAATTACGGTAAAATGCTGGACTGCTGTATGGAAATTAAATGGACCCCATTATAGTCAGTGGAGGTCTTTTCGCCTCCATTTGGTTCCATCATAAGACAGAGCTGTTTGGCCAGGGGGTGCAGTTTTTCTGGAACCTAGGGGCCTGCCTCACCCTGGATGATAAAAGATAGGTCACCGTTCACACACAACAACAGACAATGGACACCCACCCTGAACAGGTAACTGTTAGGACCGGCAGTTCTCGGGGTCTCCGCGTCCGCACCACCGGTCCTATCACCCGAGCTGATCGGGTGCGGCGCAGGGGAGCTCCGGTCTTGGTGACCTCCCCGACGGCTCAGGGAGAGGCAGTTGCTGGAGATGCGGCGATGCAGTCCACGTTGCCATGACATCCTGACTAACAGCATCTGCACTTGCTGCTGGATGTCTGGGATCTGCACTCGCTGCCTTTTGCCTGGGTCTGGCTGCTGGCAGGCTCCCCGCCCCAATCAGCTGCTGAGGCGGGAGTTCTGACAGCATTTAAACGTGCCTGTTTCTCTCCAGGATTGCCAGTGTATGTTTGTCTCCAGGCTACACCTGCATTATTTTCATCTGATTTCCCGTTGTGAGCCTCTGCCTTTGGCCCTGACTTTGACTTCGCCTGATCCCTGGTACCGCGTATTCTCCTGTTGCCGACCCAGACTTCCTGACTTGCCTCTCTGTCTGTTTGTCTCTGTATTTGTTTGTAAGTCTGACCCTCTGCCCCGCTTCCCTAGCGAGCATAGGGACCGTCGCCCA
Organism: Eleutherodactylus coqui; assembly: GCF_035609145.1. Taxonomy (NCBI): domain Eukaryota; kingdom Metazoa; phylum Chordata; class Amphibia; order Anura; family Eleutherodactylidae; genus Eleutherodactylus; species Eleutherodactylus coqui. The sequence goes on along the minus strand of NC_089837.1, from coordinate 259,178,938 downwards.
GTTGTCGCCCTGAGGCCGAGCCGATGGGGGCAAGTGGGTAGGGACAGGGGTTGCGGGTAGCTTTTAGGGACTTCCAGTACCCGGACCCTAGTTCCGTGACAGTAACTGTTTGCACCTCATGTCTGGTCACCCACACAGACACTGAACAAATCACTGTTCACATCAACAAACAGATAGAACCCCTCACTCAGAAAACTCGTGAATACAGATACAAAACAGAAGCTAATGCAAGTGTCCTCACACCAAGGGAAAAGAGCATCATACATCGAATTGATGTAAAGTGAACCATGTCAGGCATCACCCTTCTGACAACACACGTGACATCAGATGCCTGGAGGCCGCACCTGTCAAAACATGCAGACAGGGAATTCAGGTGTCCAGACCGTCCTTAGGGAAGGTGGGAGAAAAACTTCAAACTAAGATCAAGATAACACCAAACTCTGAGGGGGATTGAGATAGAATGAATAAATGACTAACACCCTCTACTGAAAGGGACTGGTATTTATATGTAGCAGACCGGTGGTGATTGGCTGGCTGAAGAACTCCACACCCAGACAGCCAAATCAACAGTGTACTCCTAGAAACCCAACAGAACCACATGTCCCAGGAGCCCAAACCTGAGAGTTTGGCTACAGAGTCAAGGCCTTGTAAAATATCATGCTTTTTGCACTGAAATACTGCATAAATACTCACTTTGCGATGTTGAGCAAAATTTTGCTTACTGAAGCAATATGTTACATGCGTGTAATGAAAGAACATTTATATGGAAAAGTAGAGCAGCGATAGCTATTATGTTTTTAGCAGATTTAATAAGCCAATCTATTCGCTAGAACACTCTAGATGGCCATAAAATACTATGTTCATCATTACAGTATTGCATTTCGGATACACCCTCCACTATCTTCAAAGGGACTTCAGTAAAGACGGACTACTATTAAGAAAAGGTTTTAATAAAAGAAAATTCATGTTTTGTTTGCAAATTTCCATTTCTAAGAATCAATCGTAGAGAAACAAGAGGCAGGGGCTATGAAATTGCGGATTGCAACAGTGGATATAATAAAACGTTAAGATTAAATGGCTAGGTCATGATTTTCCCATCATTTTAGATTAATTCAAATGTCATGAAGAAACTTGCACTCTCCATTGTCCTACATTTATTGGTGATAATGTGTTACACTGTTCTCCAATTAACAGGCATTTGTAACAGCTATGTTAGATCTTTCTTTTTCCAAAAATCTAGTATTACCTTTTGGTTTATGGAAAATTCATGACATTAAGGATTATCTGTACTCTATACTCGGGTGCGCTGTGGGTGAGCGGGGGGTTGCAGCGGGGAGTGGGGGGGAGAGGGAGAGAGAGAGGGCTCCCTACTGTTCCCCGCTGCTACCCCCCACTCCCCTCTGCAACCCCCCGCCCCACAGCGCACCCAAGTACTTTTCGCCCTTACCGAGTACGTTTGCACATCTCTAGTTCCCAACCTTTTTACCATTCCTGGAAATGATTTTCCAGTCTTTATAAAGCAACTCTTATAATTTAGTTGCTCATTTACCTGTCCACTAGAGATGAGCGAACGTGCTCAGCCCCGCCCCTTTTTCGCCCGAATACCGCGATTTTCGAGTACTTCACTACTCAGGTGAAAAGTACTCGGGTGCGCCGGGGGGCGGGGAGAGGCGTGGCGGCGTGGGGGGTAGCAGCGGGGAACAGGGGGGAGCCCTCTCCCTCTCCCCCCCACTCCCCGCTGCAACCCCCCGCGCCGCCACGGCGACCCCCGAATTTTTTCGCCCGAGTACGGAAGTACTCGAAAATCGCGGTATTCGGGCGAAAAAGGGGCGGGGCCGAGCACGTTCGCTCATCTCTACTGTCCACACACACAAAGAATCTCAGTTGCGGGACAGTACATTCCCATTAAAATTTAATGAACTACTGCATAAATTAATATTTTGCAAAATATAACAGCGCAAATACAGACAATGTGAGGGCAGAGAAATTTTTCAATTCAATTAGACTTGAATATTTTGTTTGTCCGATGCCAAGCATTTTTGCATGAGCGGAATAGCAGCTTTCTGTGAGAGAACCCCTGACTGGGTTTCACATAACACTGATAAAGATATTCATTTCTTCCTTTGTATTTCACATGTGTTCCTTATTATTCTGCAGATTCTATGTGGTAGTATTTTAGATGGTTATTGGTGTAGAATATAAATTAAGTGTACCAGGTAGGCCATACGTGTAAAGCCCGGGCACATGCCTAGAACCATGACCTTTCAAAAGGTTTGTCAAAAGTACTTCCTTTTTTGACATGTGCCAGGATAGTACTGTTTCTTCCTCTTAATTTTTATATTGTGCATATTGCATGTAAAATCTGAGCACTTGTATGTTTATTTCTATGCAGTTTCATTTCCTGAATTGTTTAGATTAAAAGCACCCTAAAGTCTAAGTGAAGAACTGTTATAATTAGGGCTACATTACTGTATGAATATATAATATGCACGTAATTCATCAGATATTATTAGGGCCAGAATCTAGAAACAGTTTGTACACAAGTGTGTTTTTAGCACATAAGATTACTAATATTTGCTCATAAATTCTAGATGTGCTACAAGGAAAGAATAATCTGGTAAACATTGCCTTTATGATCGTATAGGCTCTTGGTTGCAGGGACTGTATTATCTGTCTGCTTACATATATCTATCTATCTATCTATCTATCTATCTATATGTTTGATCATTTCCACCAATATTTGTAACAGCCTTAGGGTAGGCTCACATGAGCATATGGTACAACGCTGCGCACAGAATGCAGCTTTTTACCACGGCGTGGACCCGCCAAAATGCGGTTATTTTTGCATGTGCACGATATGTGCTGTCATGCAGAGGCTTCCTGGTTTCATTTTTTTCCCTCTAATTTCAAAATCTATTGCTTAGCGACGTTGTATATAAATGCCACACGTGTGCAATATAATTGCATATGTACAGCGTTCTGAATGTACCAATAGTCAAAAATAGGGCTCTATCGCACGTAATACGTGGTAAAATACAACATGCTGCATTCCTTTTTCTTGTGTATTATACAAAAGTGTGAGTGTAATAGCAAAAATCAATGCATTTGAATTGACGCAAAGTACTGCATATTGTACATGCACAATACACAATTCAAATATGCTCATGTGAGTCTGGCCTCAAGGTAGGTGCATTCCCATTTAACAGAAAGCGTATGCAGCTGCAGCTGCCAATAGCCGCACGATCTTGTAGATAACGTTGGTAAGATCGTCATTCCTAGGTAGAGTCTCAGCCAAAAGATTTTTCTGTTACGTGGGAACGCACTCTTAGGCCTCTTTCACTATGGCTACAAAAAGCATGTATGTGAAGCCCATGGTTTTCAATGGGTTCTTTCAGGCTCATCTGAAAGAACCCATTGGAGACCATGAGCTTCACATACATGCATTTTGTAGCGATGATTTTGTAGCAAAATTTTGTGAAAGAGGCCTTATAGACAAGATGTCAGTAAGCAAACACTAAGCTCCTCTACTAGTATCCAACAACTACATTTTAACATAATATATCTTAGAACAGAATAGAAAATACACGCGTTCTAATACTCCAGGATTAGGTAGCACTTACAGTTTTTTAAATTTATATTTATATCTGTGTCCTCAAAATGCTGTATTCTATGTTATGGTATATGTATCAGTTAAATATTGTTTGCATTAAGTGAGATAGTTCATTACAGTTATGTAACGTACTTTATGATCTTTCTTGGAATCACTGAATACAACCTTCTGTAAAACAGTTCAACTGAACTATAAAAAATAAGTATGACATTGTTTAATTGAAAACTTAGAGAAAATAATTATAATATATATGTAAGTCATAAAAGCTAATAGATTTTCTTAGTACACTGCTGTTCCAAAAAACTTTCCAAATTGTACCCTAATTTTGCAATGGAAGTTATACTTTTTTGACAAATGAAGGTTAATAACTGCAGACCAAAGACGTTACGTATAAACTATTTCATTAGTGGATACTGTAGGGTCAGGATTGCTGAAATGGATTGTATTTGAGTAATTACTAGAGATGAGCGAGCACCAAAATGCTCGGGCGCTCATTACTCGAGTCGAACTTCCCGCGATGCTCGAGAGTTCGTTTCGAGTAACGAACCCCATTGAAGTCAATGGGCGACTCGAGCATTTTTGTATATGACTGGTGCTCCGCTAAGGTTTTCATTTGTGAAAATCTTAGCAAATCACCAAAGTCATGTAAAAAATACAGAAATGGATAGGGCAGGCGAGGAGCAACATGCAGGGCTGCATTTCGGGGTCCAAGGTCTCACTATTAAGCCACAATAGTGGCAAGAGTGAGCCCCCCCCCCCCCCCCCGCGCACTGTCAGCATAAAGATCGTTCTCCTCTGCCACAGCATTTTTGTATATCGCCGATGCTCGCTAAGGTTTTCATTTGTGAAAATCTGGGAAATTCAAGAAAGTGATGGGAACGATACAGAAACGGATAGGGCAGGCGAGGGGCTACATGTTGGGCTGCATTTCAAGTTCCCAGGTCCCACTATTAAGTCACAATAGCGGCAAGAGTTGCCCCACCCCCCCAACAATTTTTACTTCTGAAAAACCCTCATTAGCAAGGCATACCTTAGCTAAGCACCAGACTACCTCCAACAAAGCACATTCACTGCCTGCATGACACTCCGCTGCCACTTCTCCTGGGTAACATGCTGCCCAACCGCCCATTTCAGTAATAGTAGCAGTCAAGACAGGCCCCAGTAACAATTCCAAAGCAGCAGTATAGGGGGAGCACAGTATTAGTTCCATTTCAGTAATAGTAGCAGTCAAGACAGGCCCCAGTAACAATTCCAAAGCAGCAGTATAGGAAGAGCACAGTATTAGTTCCATTTCAGTAATAGTAGCAGTCAAGACAGGCCCCAGTAACAATTCCAAAGCAGCAGTATAGGGGGAGCACAGTATTAGTTCCATTTGAGTAGTAGTAGCAGTCTGGACAGGCCCCAGTAACATATCACTAGCAGCAGTATAGGGGGAGCACAGTATTAGTTCCATTTCAGTAGTAGTAGCAGTCTGGACAGGTCCCAGTAACATATCACTAGCAGCAGTATAGGGGGAGCACAGTCTTAGTTCCATTTCAGTAGTAGTAGCAGTCAAGACAGGCCACAGTAACATTCCCGTTGCAGCAGTTTAGGGAGATAACAGTCTCTTTCACATTTCAGTAGCTGCAGTATAGACAAGGCCCCAGTTACATTTATGTAGCAAAAGTGTAGGCCAACCCCACACACCTTGCTGTACCATGAGTGCAGGCAAAGCCCATAAAAATTACTAGGATTACACTGTAGGCGGGAGCCCAAAAAAATTGGTGTACCAACTGTACTAATATACCTCAGAAGAATTGCCCATGCCCAACCAAGAGGGCAGGTGAAACCCATTAATCGCTTAGCGTACTGTGGCTTAATTTGTAACTAGGCCTGGAGGCAGCCCAGTAAAAATAAAAATTGGTTCAGGTGCAAGTTTCAACGCTTTAATGAGAATTGAAATGTATAAACATTATTTACAAAAGTAATATGACTGAGCCTTGTGGGCCTAAGAAAAATTGCCCGTTCGGCGTGATTACGTGAGGTTTCAGGAGGAGGAGCAGGAGGAGGAGGATGAATATAATACACAAATTGATGAAGCTAAAAGGTCCCCATTTTTTATGGTGATAGAGAACAATGCTTCCATCCACGGGTGCAGCCTACGTATTGTTTAGGTACCGCTGCTGTCCGCTGGTGGAGAAGAGAAGTCAGGGGAAATCCAGGCTTTGTTCATCTTGATGAGTGTAAGCCTGTCGGCACTGTCGGTTGACAGGCGGGTACGCTTATCCGTGATGATTCCCCCAGCCGCACTAAACACCCTCTCTGACAAGACGCTAGCCGCAGGGCAAGCAAGCACCTCCAGGGCATACAGCGCGAGTTCAGGCCATGTGTCCAGCTTCGACACCCAGTAGTTGTACGGAGCAGAGGCATCACGGAGGATGGTGGTGCGATCGGCTACGTGCTCCCTCACCATCCTTTTACAGTGCTCCCGCCGACTCAGCCTTGACTGGGGAGCGGTGACACAGTCTTGCTGGTGAGCCATAAAGTTGTCAAAGGCTTTGGAGAGTGTTCCCCTGCCTGCGCTGTACATGCTGCCTGATCTCCACGCCTCCCCTGCTACCTGGCCCTCGGAACTGCGCCTTCTGCCACTAGTGCTGTCGGATGGGAATTTTACCATCAGTTTGTCCGCCAAGGTCCTGTGGTATAGAATCACTCTCGAACCCGTTTCCTCTTCGGGTATGAGAGTGGAAAGGTTCTCCTTATACCGTGGGTCAAGCAGTGTGTACACCCAGTAAACCGTAGTGCGTGTAACGCGTGGGTCACAAGAAAGGCATCCTAACATGAAGCCAGCCATGTGTGCCAGGGTACCTGTACACAACACATGGTTGTCCTCACTAGGAAGATCACTTTCAGGATCCTCCTCCTCCTCCTCAGGCCATACACGCTGAAAGGATGACAGGCAAGCAGCATGGGTACCCTCAGCAGTGGGCCAAGCTGTCTCTTCCCCCTCCTCCTCCAAAACGCGCTGAGATATAGACATGAGGGTGCTTTGACTATCCAGCGACATACTGTCTTCCCCCGCCTCCGTTTCCGAGCGCAAAGCGTCTGCCTTTATGCTTTGCAGGGAACTTCTCAAGAGGCATAGCAGGGGAATGGTGACGCTAATGATTGCAGCATCGCCGCTCACCATTTGGGTAGACTCCTCAAAGTTTCCAAGGACCTGGCAGATGTCTGCCAACCAGGCACACTCTTCTGTAAAGAATTGAGGAGGCTGACTCCCACTACGCCGCCCATGTTGGAGTTGGTATTCCACTATAGCTCTACGCTGCTCATAGAGCCTGGCCAACATGTGGAGCATAGAGTTCCACCGTGTGGACACGTCGCACAGCAGTCGGTGCACTGGCAGATTAAACCGATGTTGCAGGGTCCACAGGGTGGCAGCGTCTGTCTTGGACTTGCGGAAATGTGCGCTGAGCCGGCGCACCTTTCCGAGCAGGTCGGACAAGCATGGGTAGCTTTTCAGAAACCGCTGAACCACCAAATTAAAGACGTGGGCCAGGCATGGCACATGCGTGAGGCTGCCGAGCTGCAGAGCCGCCACCAGGTTACGGCCGTTGTCACACATGACCATGCCCAGTTGGAGGCTCAGCGGCGAAAGCCAGCGGTCGGTCTGCTCTGTCAGACCCTGCAGCAGTTCGTGGGCCATGTGCCTCTTCTCTCCTAAGCTGAGTAGTTTCAGCACGGCCTGCTGACGCTTGGCCACCGCTGTGCTGCCATGCCGCGTGACACCGACTGCTGGCGACGTGCTGCTGCTGACACATCTTGATTGCGAGACAGAGGTTGCGTAGGAGGAGGAGGAGAAGGGTGGTTTAGTGGAGGAAGCATACACCGCCGCAGATACCACCACCGAGCTGGGGCCAGCAATTCTGGGGGTGGGTAGGACGTGAGCGGTCCCAGGCTCTGACTCGGTCCCAGCCTCCACTAAATTCACCCAATGTGCCATCAGGGAGATATAGTGGCCCTGCCCGCCTGTGCTTGTCCACGTGTCCATTGTTAAGTGGACCTTGGCAGTAACCGCGTTGGTGAGGGCGCGTACAATGTTGCGGGAGACGTGGTCATGCAGGGCTGGGACGGCACATTGGGAAAAGTAGTGGCGACTGGGAACCGAGTAGCGCGGGGCCGCCGCCGCTGCCATCATGTTTTTGAAAGCCTCCGTTTCCACAAGCCTATACGGCAGCATCTCCAGGCTGATCAATTTGGCTATGTGCACGTTTAACGCTTGAGCGTGCGGGTGCGTGGCGGCGTACTTGCGCTTGCGCTCAAACAGTTGCGCTAGCGACGGCTGGACGCTGCACTGAGAGACATTGCTGGATGGGGCCGAGGACAGCGGAGCTGAGCGTGTGGGTGTAGGCCGGGAGACGGTTGTGCCTGTGTCCTGAGAAGGGGGTTGGATCTCAGTGGCAGGTTGGGGCACAAGGGGAGAGGCAGTGGTGCAAACCGGAGGCGGGGAACAGCCTTCGTCCCACCTTGTGGGGTGCTTGGCCATCATATGCCTGCGCATGCTGGTGGTGGTGGCTCCCTGGCTGATCTTGGCGCGACAAACCTTGCACACCACAGTTCGTCGGTCGTCTGCACTCTCAGTGAAAAACTGCCACACCTTTGAGCACCTCGGCCTCTGCAGGGTGGCATGGCGCGAGGGGGCGCTTTGGGAAACAGTTGGTGGATTATTCGGTCTGGCCCTGCCTCTACCCCTGGCCACCGCACTGCCTCTTCCAACCTGCCCTGCTGCTGCACTTGCCTCCCCCTCTGAAGACCTGTCCTTAGTAGGCTTAGCAAACCAGGTGGGGTCAGTCACCTCATCATCCAGCTGCTCTTGCTCTGAATCCTCTGTGCGCTCCTCCCTCGGACTTACTGAAATTACTACTACCTCATTGATAGACAACTGTGTCTCATCGTCATCGTCCTCCTCACCCACTGAAAGCTCTTGAGACAGTTGCCGGAAGTCCCCAGCCTCATCCCCCGGACCCCGGGAACTTTCCAAAGGTTGGGCATCGGTCACGACAAACTCCCCCAGTGGGAGAGGAACCATTGCTGCCCAATCTCGGCAGGGGCCTGAGAACAGTTCCTGGGAGTCTGCCTGCTCCTCAGAATGTGTCATTTTCATGGAGTGAGGAGGCTGGGAGGAAGGAGGAGCAGCAGCCAGAGGATTCAGAGTTGCAGCTGCCAGAGGATTCAGAGTTGCAGCTGTGAATGGCGTAAAAGACTGCTGGATGCACTTTCTGCCATCCACGACAGGACCTGCTCACACTGCTCAGTTTCTAATAAAGGTCTACCGCGTGGACCCATTAATTGTGAGATGAATCTGGGGACCCCAGAAACTTGCCTCTCTCCTAATCCCGTAGCAGTCGGCTGCGATACACCTGGACCAGGAGCTCGGCCTGTGCCCACACCCTGACTTGGGCCTCCACGTCCTCACCCCCGTCCACGTCCTCTAGGCCTACCCCTACCCCTCAGCATGGTGTATTACGAGTAGAGCAGAAACAGAACGCTGTAATTAAATGTGCCGCTTATTGGCCTGTGGTTGGAGGCTGACTTCGCTTACGGAACGCACAGCAGAGCCAGGAAACAATTATGCGCAAGGCTGGGTATTAATCACCGACTACTACCTCCAGCACATACGCAGTAAACTGAAGACGGTCACTGCCAGGCCAAATATAGTATATTTTCCACTTTTTGGGAAAAAGCCCACTGACTCTAATATACACTGTATTTGGATTTCCCTGTTGGAGGATGACTGTGGTTACTGAAAGCCCAGTGCAGCCAGGAAACAATTATGCGCAAGGCTGGATATTAATCACCGACTACTACCCCCAGCACACACGCCGTAAACTGAAGACGGTCACTGCCAGGCCAAATATAGTATATTTTTCCACTTTTTGGGAAAAAGCCCACTGCCTCTGATATACACTGTATTTGGATTTCCCTGTTTGAGGATGACTGTGGTTACTGAAAGCCTAGTGCAGCCAGGAAACAATAATGCGTAAGGCTGGGTATTATTCAGTGACTACTACCCCCAGCAGACACGTAGTAAACTGAAGACAGTCACAGGCAGGCCAAATATAGTATTTTTTTCAACTTTTTGGGAAAAAGACCACTGCCTATATAGCCAGTATACCTCTTTCCCTGTACCACTGTCCCTGCCTCACCAGTACTGCCCCTATACTCAGTAAAATGACTGCAGACTGAGGACGCTATGGTCTGCATGCCCGATATACAAAAAAAAAAAATTGTGCAACACTGCTAAAAGCAGCCTCAACAGTACTGCACACAGTCAGATGTGGCCCTAAGAAGGACTGTTGGGGTTCTTGAAAACTAAAATAACACCTAACACACTCCCTATAGCAGCTACAGCAAGACAGCACTTTCCCTGATCTCTCTCAGCGTGCATCTGTGGCGAACCGCGGGCGGGACAGATTTAAATACTCGGGTGTCATCTGATCTCCCAGCCACTCACTGCAGGGGGGTGGGATAGGGCTGGAATGTCACAGGAGGAAGTTGTAATGCCTTCCCTGTGTTTCTATTGGTGCTCGTCTCGAGTAACGAGCATCTCGAACACCCTAATACTCGAACGAGCATCAAGCTCGGACGAGTCCGCTCGCTCATCTCTAGTAATTACACATTTAAGTGTTTGTTCCTTCAGTGTTATAGTTTTGATAAACATTTTTATTATTCCTATTTTCTTGGTCTCCTGCACATAAATGGCTTCTTTATCATTTGAACAGAGCTGGAATTAATTTTACATACTGCTGACAGAGGGTATGATGAATCAATAGCTCACTGATTTTACAATACGATGTTACTGCTTGAGCTACAAGCAGTTTAGTGATTTCTTCAAGGTTACTCATTGCCGTGTACTGGAACACAATCATGATTTCCTTGATAAGAATAAACATGAAGGACAGTATTTTAGTAAGAAATCCACTAACAGCATTAGATAATATTTTATACCTGTGTAATTTTCAAGCCTGTAATGGGACTACTCTGTTAAAGCATATTGCATTGTATTGAAATGAATAATGCTTGGTTTAGGCATTGAGAATTTGTTTTGCTTTCATATGAAAAGAGAAAAGCTTTAGATACTTTATATTATTTAGATGGCAAATCATAAAAGAGTAATGATAATAATCTTTATATAGCCTAACATATTCCATTACATTTTACAAGTGACAGAGTACATGTACAGAGAAAATCTGATATTACATACAGTGGAAGAACCCTGGAATTATTAGTAAGCTAATAAACAATTTGAACAATAGGAGTGAGGGCCCTACTCACAAGAGCTTACAATCTATGAGAAAATAGAGGTGACAGAAGAGGTTGAAGTGTTTGTTCAGCCATCTCTCACTAAATGCTGCAATACACATAGAGCTATATTGTACAGAAACAGTATGTTTTATGAAGTGCCTGTAAGTGCTTGGACGGTGACAGTTACAGATCTAAGAAAAGATCCGGTGAAGAAGATAAAGAGTGGAAAATGGAAAAGCGTTAGCTTAGGGAATTTTGGAGACATCCTCAAAGCAAGGTGCTTTTTGGGCATGTTTAACCCCTTAGTGACCAAGCCTGTTTGCGCCTTAATGACCAGGCCAAATTTTGCAAATCTGACATGTGTCACTTTAACATGGAAAAACACCAGAAAGGTTTTGCATATCCAAGCGATTCTGACATTGTTTTTTCGCCACATGTTGTACTTCATTTAGGCGGAAAAAATAGACTGATAGAAATTGTGTTTATTTATTAAAAGCGCCAAAATTGGGAAAATTTTGAAAAAATCGTCATTTTTTCACATTTCCAACTGCAATATCTTAAATATGTGCAAACATAATATAGAAATTTTTGCTAAGATTTATATTTCCACCCGTTTACTTTATTTTGGGCGCACATTGGAAAAACTTTCGTTTTTTTTTAACTATTTAGGAGACGTACAAATTTAACATTACTTTTTAGCATTTTGAGGAACACTTTGTTTTCCTATACCAAGCCGAGATTGGAAAGGCTCATGAGTGTCAGAATAATAGATACCCCCCCAAATGACCTCATTTTAAAAACTACACCCCTTAATGTATTCACTGAGGGGTTTCATGAGTATTTTGACCCCACAGTTTTTTTTCAGGAATTAATTCAATTTAGAGGAGAAAAAGTAAAATTTCATATTTTTGCAAATCTGTCATTTTAAAGACATATTTTTTTCCTATAGTTTACATGAAAATCAGGATTTACACCCCAAAATGGATACCCCTATTTCTCCCGTGTTCAGAAATATACCCATTGTGGCCCTATTCTTATATCTGAGTCCACAACGGGGCCCAAAATGAAAGGAGTAGTCAGTGTCTTTCAAAACAGAAATTTTGCTTGAAGTCCTTTTAGGCCCCATAGCACACATGTAGAGTTCTTGAGCGCCCAAAACCATAGAAAACCCCCACAAATGACCCCATTTTGAAAACTAGACCCCTTAAGGAATTTATCTAGGGGTGTACTGCATATTTTGACCCCACAGTTTTTGAATGAATTCAAACCAAGCAAAAGGAAAAAATTGTGATTTTCGTTTTTTCGGCAATTCTGTCATTTTAAAAACAGCTTTTTTTGTACAGCACACATATGAAGGAAGACTTGCACCCAAAAATGGATACCCCTGTTTGTCCCGTGTTCAGAGACATACCCATTGTGGCCCTAATCTTATGTCTGGATACACAACGGAGCCCAAAATGAAAGGAGCGACCGGTGGCTTTCGGAACACAAATTTTGCTTGAAGTCCTTTTAGGCCCCATTGCCCACTTGTAGAGTTCTTGAGCGCCCAAAACCATAGAGAACCCCCACAAATGACCCCATTTTGAAAACTAGACTCCTTAACGAATTTATCTAGGGGTGTACTGCGCATTTTGACCCCACAGTTTTTGAATAAATTCAAGCAAAGCAAAAGGAAAAAATTTGGATTTTTGTTTTTTTGGCAATTCTGTCATTTTAAAAACAGCTTTTTTTGTACAGCACACATATGAAGGAAGACTTACACCCCAAAATGGATACCCCTGTTTGTGCTGTTTTCAGAAATATACCCATTGTGGCCCTAATCTTATGTCCGCATGCACAACGGGGCCCAAAATAAAAGGAGTAATCGGTGGCTTTCAGAACATAGATTTTGCTTGAAGTCCTTTTAGGCCCCATTGCCCACTTGTAGAGTTCTTGAGCGCCCAAAACCATATAGAACCCCCACAAATGACCCCATTTTGAAAACTAGACCCCTTAACGAATTTATCTAGGGATGTACTGCATATTTTGACCCCACAGTTTTTGAATAAATTTAAGCAAAGCAAAAGGAAAAAAATAGGATTTTCATTTTTTGGGCTATTGTGTCAATTTAAAAACAGTTTTTTTTGTACAGCACACATATAAATGAAGGCTTTCACCCCAAAATGGATACCCCTGTTTGTCCCGTGTTCAGAAACATACCCATTGTGGCCCTAATAGACTTACAGGACCCATGGCTAGGCCTACAATGAAAGGAATACCCGTTGGATTTCAGGGTACCACTGAATAAATTTCAGGCCCCATTGCCCACTTATAGAGCCATTGAGCGGCCAAAACTATAAAGAACCCCCTCAAATGACCCCATTTTGAAAACTAGACCCCTTAACGAATTCATCTAGGGGTGTAATGCGTATTTTGACCCCACAGTATTTGAATGAATCTAAGCAAAGCAGAAGGAAAAAGTTACGATTTTCAATTTTTTTGGCAATTTTTTCAATTTAAAAACAGTTTTTTTGTACAGTGCACATAGGAATGAAGACGTTCACCCCAAAATGGATACCCCTGTTTGTCCCGAGTTCAGAAACATACCCATTGTGGCCCTAATCTACTTACAGGACGCATGGCAAGGCCTATAAAGGACGGAACACCTGTTGGATTTTAGGGCACAACTGAATAAATTCCAGGCCCCATTGCTTATTTGTACAGAATAAAGATTGACTCCCTAAAAATTCCCCCCCTCCCCCTCCGCGCCCTTTTTGGCGTTCGCAAATCTTAGATAAAAGTAAAAATGTGAACTGTGTAGTATTTCCGAAGACAGGGGTAATTACGGAGGCTGGTTGGAATGGGCCCATGGGGCAATAAAACCGGGTATCCCCCCCCCCTCCTCTCATGCTTTTTGGGGGTATTTCATGACCTCAGTGGCGGGTATGGGGTGTAAAAAGTGGCGTTCCGTGAGTCTCCGTAAGCTTGATGAGGTGCGGCGGTCTCACACAGAAGGCGCTCAACAAGGTGCTCCTGGAACTGCAGGAAAGCGAGCGTTCCCGGGGCTTCTTGTAAAATACGTATCACAGGTAGCGGTCTGAATAACGCCGGGCTCACGCGGGTGCAGGCGGAATCCGCTTGCGGAGGCCCACAGCGGATCCCATCTGTGAGCCCGGCTGTGACCCTGCGTACGGCTGCGTAATGTACTGCGCATAACTGCGTACTCACACAGGCGGTCATGCACAGTACACCTTTGTTTGTATTTCCCGCACCATCGCTTAGCGATGACGCGGGTACCCGCAGCCCGTATACAATGTAGTTGCGTATGGACTGCGGGTATATCCGCGACCATGGAGCACAATGGGCTCTATGTTGCCGATATCCGCAGTAAAATAGAACCTGCTGCGTTCTCTTTTCTGCGAGTGGATTACGCAATTCTGACCCGCTAATGTGAGCGGAATTGTGTAATCCAATGCGATTGATCTGCGTATTACCACGGATCAGACGCATGCGGAATCCGTCATTCCTATCCGGTCATGTGAGACCGACCTAAGGTAGATCGCTACCTTTTTATCACGTGACCAAAGACCGTTCAACGAGGCCACCCGTCACTGCTCCAGGCTCTCTGTGACCGTTGGTCGCTGGGAGCAAGGAGATTTTAAATTTCCTGGGCTCCCTGACTCCTGCGCATGTGTCCGGCTTTTTGCCGGCAATCGCATGTGCAGAATCCTGGAAGGTCCACGGAGGAAGATCGCGTCGGGATTCAAATACGCAGGCCTCCGGTAAAAAGTTTCATCTCCTCTCACCAATCGCATCAGTGAGGGGAGATGAAACTTCAAATTTTTTTTTTTACTTTTACGTGATCGCCATTATTGGATAATAGCGAACACGTGACCAGGAACCGCTCACCGCGGACCCCCATTAAATCTCCATGCTCTTGGCTACGTTTTGTAGCCAGGAGCAGGGAGAATTTAAATTATCCTGGCAATCCACAGCTTTTGCGCATGCGCCCGCCATTTTGGCGACGGGCGCGTGTGCAGAAGCTGTGGTAAGGTCCGCGGATAAATCTGGGGGCCTTAGGTACGTACTTTCATCCTCCCTCACGGATATGATCCATGAGGGGAGATGAAACGTACGCTTTTTAAACTTTTAAAAACTTTTTTTTACTTTTTTTTTTTAACTTTTTTACACTTTTTTCTCACTTTACATGATCACTGTCACCCATTGGATGACAGTGATCATGTCCCCGGTATAATCTCTCTGCTCCTAGCTACACATGGCAGCCAGAAGCAGAGGGATTTTAAATTTCCCGGGGCTCGAGCCCGTCTGTTCACGCGCCCGATGTCAATCATCCGGCGCGCATGCGCAGACGGGGATTCGGGTCCCGGGACATCGGGACACCGCTGAGGACTGGGGGTGAGTATTTTCACCTCCCCTCATGGATCCGATCCATGAGGGGAGGTGAAACTGACTTTTTTAAAACTTTTTTTTAACTTTTTCGCGATCGCCGCTAACCATTGGATAACGGCAATCGCGGTACCGGGGACCGCTCACCGCAGTCCCCGCTGACATCTCCTGCCTCCCGGCTACCTACAGGAGCCGGGAGCCAGGAGATTTTAAATCTCCCGCGCCGCCGGGCCTTCTGCGCATGCGGCTGACGTAATGCCGCCTGGCGCGCATGCGCAGAAGACCGGCTTCGGGCCCCGGAGCGGCAGGAGAGCGGGGAGCAGCGTGCCAGACCTCGGTGAGTAATTTCAGCTGCTCCGATGGATCCGATCCATCAGAGCAGCTGAATCTTTAACTTTTATGTACTTTTATTTACTTTTTTTGCGATCGGCGCTATCCATTGCATAGCGCCGATCGCAATGCCGGGGGGGGCTCCGAACAGCCCGGGATGACAGCTCCATGCTGTCAGCTACCTGCGGACACCGACAGCATGGAGCTGTCACGTCCACAGCCCGAGGGGCACTATTCTCTGCAGGAAGCATGTTTTTACGTCCTCAGAGAATAGAGCCCACTTCGGGAGGACGTAAAAACACTATGGGCTGGTCGTTAAGGGGTTAAAAACTGTGGATATTGGGAATTAACCTAATTGTCTGGGGTAGCACATTCCAGAGAACTGGTACAGCTCAGAAAAAGTCTGTGGATATTGGGAATTAACCTAATTGTCTGGGGTAGCACATTCCAGAGAACTGGTACAGCTCAGAAAAAGTCTTGGGGGCCGGAGTGGTTGATTGAAAATATGGAGAATACCAGTCTGACGACACTGGGAAAAAAGAGCATGGATAGGGCAGTAGACAGAGGTCAGGGAGAAGCGGTCCGCACATTGTGCTGTTGCCCGGATTGGTACTGCAGAGTAATGAGTTCTAAGTCCATTCACTTCAATAGGACTCACCCTGAAATACCAACCCGGTCCACTGTATAATGTACGGAGCTGTCTGCTTCCTGTAGTAAAACAGCTAGAAGTGAGACAACCCCTTGAAGTGCATTTTTAGGTGCAATAATCTGTGTTGATACATTTCATATAATATATCCCTATAACTCTATTTATCTGATACTGAGATCCAAATCATTCACTTATACTCCGAACTAAATAAAATTCTGCCTGTAGCCACCACTAATAGAAGCTTAGGAGAATACAGCATTTTGTTTATAAATTGATCTCAGTAAGGTAATTTGCAGTAAGTTCATGCTCTCCACTATTGTGCATTGTATGTATTAGGTAATTAATCAGCAAACTGAATGTTGGACCTATAAAATTATTGACAGGCAAGTGGCTCAGAGGTAGATATTCACTTTAAAGGGTTTGTACAAGAAGAAACGTCTTTATAGAAATGGTTCACCCATGGGAAAAACATAATAAAATTATCATATTCACTTCTCCCACTTCTTATAAGTCCTTTGCCGAAGGCCCTGGGTCTCCCCTGTGGCACTTATGTTTGGAGGCTGCAGTCAGCCATTTCCATTCAGTAAATAGGCTTCTGCAGCCTATGACAGAGCTCAGCAACTATCTTTTATACATCTAGATGCTGAAAACCTGTACAAACCTCAGACAGCTCATACAAACCTCATACATCTGCCATTGTATCCATTGTAGGCCAAGTTATGTGTAAATACATAAGCAGCATAAATCTGTCTTCCCCCAGTTGTTTGATAAATTATTAAAATGTGAGTAAAATATATAAGTCTGAAACAAATCTTCAGCTGTCAGAAACTTAAAAGTCATTGTACACAAGTATAAAACAGTGCCACACTTGTCCATGGGTTCATTCTGATATTGCAGTTCATCTCCATGGAAGTAAATAGGTCTGAGCTGAAATATCACACACACAACCTAACATATTTGTCACATTCGCCCTGAGCACAAGACGCACCATGCCTGGGCAAATGTAAGGTTATTTTCATACAGAGAGCAGACTGCAGAACGGGGTAAAAAATATCATCTAAATAAAAAGAGGAAGGAACAACCTCACCCTAACAACTAGGACAAGAACTGCCCTGCCTAAACTCAATAAAGGTAGCCCCCTCATCTCATGCCTCGGCTAATAACTCTAGCAACTAAAAAAAAAAAAAAACACTAATCAACAAACAAAAGCACCACTTAGCTTTACAGCAGACCATGAACAAAACTGAAACAATAATCAGACACAACCAGACCTAGAAGCAGACTTAAATAATGACAGAGACAATGCAATTGGACAGAGTTTCACAAACACCAGGGTAAAATCCACACACAAAACAAGAGAAATCAGTGACAGGTGAAACACTGAAGAAATACAACGACCAAACTAACACGTAAAGAAATAAGAAGGCACAAAAACAAACATTAACCCATCGGACAGACTGGAACAATGCAACCAGTTTGTCTATGCATGAAGACCACCGTGACACAATCGATGGTAGTCCACAGAGCGTGAAAATATAGAAACACAAAGCATTACAGATAGTTTTATAATTTTTTAATATACACTCATTGTAAAAAAACAACTCATAAAGCACCGAGGAGTTGTCGGAATTGAATGAAACGTTATATGTGTGATTGTAGTGTGGATGTAAGTGATTACAATATCAGAGCAAGAGAATAATTTATTGCAGAGAAGTGAACACTTGAAGAGAGGCTTTAGAACCCTGTGGGGCCGCCTCTAGCTTGGATGCAAGATGTGATACGAGCGGTCTTGGACACATAAAGGTTCCCTAAGGTATCCAGCGACATAGTGTTCGACATTTGCTGTAACATTTGTGAACCTCAAAGTTGGCATCCCAGATGCATATTAGCCTTTTACTCCCCACTTCTATACGAGCCAAGCTAAACAACCAATCACCGTGAATCAGCCAAACCAAATAACCAATCACCGTGAATCAGCCAACTGAAATAACCAATCACTGTGAATCAGCCAACCCAAATAACCAATCACCGTGAATGAGTAAATCTAAACAACCAATCAGGTTGCAAGTGGTGTGGATTCGGGGAGTAATATAGATATATGCGTCCAAGATGGTCCGATAAATGGAAATTTGTCAATGTTGTGGAAGCATTCCTGTGACACTCTTGCTGTGTGCGGTCGAGCATTATCCTGCTGGAAAATGACACCTGGAAGTCCTACCATGTTATTGTCCCTCGTACCACTACTAGGAGTGATCAACTGTTGAATGCGATGGTCCCCCAGACCATTACACAAGCGGTTGGGGCAATGTGCTGCTCCATAACAAAGATAGGATTGAGGCGCTCAACCTTAGGTTTCCAGACATAATAAACATGGCTGTCAGTGCACAAACGAAACTTGGATTCATCGCTAAAGACAACCTGGTTCCACTTCGTAGCAGTCTAGTTTCGTCATTCACTGCACCAGTGGAAATGGAGGCCAAGATGGATGTCAAAGGCAGTACACACAATGGGCGCCATGAGACCAATCGTCCTTCTGTCAAGTGTTTGGTTCCAACGGAGCCTGTAATGATGATGTCTCTGGTCTCTCAATAGTCAACAATGAAAGAGTTGGAGCTGCTCCTGCTTGTCAGATGATCCTCTCTACTGGTGGTCTGTCGAGGGCATTCTGAGCCCAGTTGACTTGTGTGCATACCCACACACATCCACTAATCCCAACACCACCTAACAGTCTAGTCAAAACGGCCTGGTTGGTGGCAATAAAATGATATGACCATCCAGCTTCTCGCATTTCAATAATGCGCCCTCTCTCAAATTCTAACTGCGCAAAATCTTTTTGATAGTGTCGTAGAGGCGTCTAGTGGTCAAAAGCTCTAAACAAGCAGAAAAAGAGGTCCACTACACACAAGTAGCCTATGAGAGCTTTTTCATAAGCAAAGAGTGGAAACACTTTTAACCATTTCCAATCGACTGTTTGACATCTAAAGACATTATGATTGAAGGCTGTACTGTTTAAAGACGTCCGTCGGGGTTCTCTTACTGTATATTGCAAGCCTCTCTGCTGTTGGAGCCTATCCAATGTGTCACCTCATGCAGTACCAGCTTTAGCCAGTATATAGCGCTGTTTTATAACAGCAGAAAAAGAGTAAGCCCCTTAGGAAAACCAGAATACAAATAGGATTGGGAAGGGTTAAGGCCTCAGGTGGCAAACCATTAATTTAACCATGCCAAAACTCTATTTGCATATCTGCCTAAGATGTAACTGCATGCCAAGTTTTGCAGCAAAATGACAACTCCTTCTGGGTGCTTGATTTTTATTTTTTTTTACAAAGGGGGTACAACAAGTAGATTCGATTTAAATAAGACCTAGCGATGCCTTAAAATGTTTTGCATGGTTCCATATTCTGTACTTTTATTTGTCGGTAAATATTACTTGACTAATGGTAACAAAATATATGTTTGCCAGCTCTTGGGGCCCAAGTGGTTTCAGTATTATGCATGTTAATGTATTAGTATACTTATCTCAACCAGGTGGTTTTCTGCATGCTATTATTAAAAAATCTAAATCATAAAATAAAAATACACATTTGGTATCGCCACGTCCGTAAAAGTCTGATCTATCAAAGTAGTGCATTATTTTCCCGGTGAACATCGTCCGAAGAAAAAAATAAAGAACGCCAGAAATGCACTTTTTCAGTTACCCTGTCTCCCAAAAAAGGAGCCCTCACACAACTATGTCGACAGAAAAATAAAAAAGTTATTGCGCGCAGAAGATGGTGGCAGAAAAGAATTGAAACAAATTGAGTAGTACAGTAAAGAAAAAACTATACAAGTTTCGTTGTAATCGTAGTGACCCATAGAATAAATATATCATGTCATTTTTGTTGCAGTTTGTGCGCCATAGAAACAAGCCGCACTGAAAGATGGCAGAATGGCTGGGTTTTTTTTTTCATTTAACTCCACTTAGAATTTTTTAAATATTTTTCAGTACATTTTATGGCACAGTAAGTGGCACCATTTAAAAATACAACTCGTCCTGCTAAAAACAACCCCTCATATAGCGACATCGATGGATAAATAAAGGAGTTACGATTTTTTGAAGGGGAGAGGAAAAAACAAAAATGGAAAAAAAGGGGCCGCGTCATTAAGGGGTTAAACACAACAACACGAAGGCAGTTTTGCCCGTGCCCGCTACCATAGAATTGCATTAGATAATGCAATCCTATGCAGACAGCTGTGTGAAAACTCGCGCGGTAAACAAAACGCGGCATGTCCTATTTCTGTGCGAGCCTCGCAGAGGCCTGCACAGAAACGTCACCTCTGACGCATCGGCTCTGCTCTGCGCACGTGCCGGCTGTTCTTCAATTACATAAATACTAAAAAGATTAATACTGAAAGTGTTGGCTCTTTAATAAATAATGTAGGAAAAATTGTAGATGGTTATGAGGAGAAAGAAAATCTATTAGTTTTTTTTCTCCAAAGTGTATTTAGAGATGAAATGCAGAGTGATAGAGTAAACTGTCCCCTAGATGTCACCAGTTTAATCCAGGAAGAAGTGCAGCCCTGCTTTAAAAACGTAAAAGACAAATCGCTTGTTCGCAGGAACATACTCTCTTGGGTTTAGGGGAATTAAGTACTATGATAGACAGACCATTGTTTCTTACATATAAGGACTCTATAGTGATGAGGTCTGTTCCACTGGATTGGTGCATTACAAGTCTATTGTGGGTAAAATGTTTGAAGAGTGTCTAAGCGATGCTATCTTGGAGTACCTAAAGGAAAATAGCTGTATTAGCATTGGGGTGGGGCGTGGCTCCTGTCAAACAAATCTCAACAGTTTCTATAAGAAGGTAAGTTGTAGACTGGACCCTGACTTTTCCAAAGCATTTGAAACTGTGCCACATAAAAGATTGGCATATAAAATGAGAATTCCTGGTCTGAGTGAGAATGTGTGTAAGTGAGTAAGTAACTGGCTCATTGATAGAAAGCAGAGGGTGGTTATCAATGGTACATACTCTGATTGGGCTACTGTCACTGGTACTACATGGGTCAGTATTAGGCCTTATTCTTTTTAGTTTCAATCATTTTTTATTAATCATTTTCAATGAACATTAAGACAGCATTACATCATGTTGATCTGCAGTTATTATTCTATCTTACCGTGGCCACGCTAGGTCTCCATGAGATGTTTCGTAGTTTTTTGCAGAATACACACACTTCTTAAGAAAAAAAAGGGGGAAAAAAGGAAAAAATAGTAAAAGGAAATACAACAATATGATGCAGTAATAGGAAAATGCCTTATTCTTTTTAATACATTTATTAATGACCTGGTAGAAGGATTGTGCAGTAAAATATCAATATTTGCAGATAATACAAAACTATGAGTAAACAGCACTTTGGGGAGAAAAGTTGCAAATAAGGTTTAACTGATAAATGTAAGGTTATGCACATGAGCAAGGGGAATACATGTCACCATTACACACTAAATGAGAAAATACTGGGTAACAGTGACATGGAGAAGGACTTGGGGATTTTAGTTAACTGCAAACTTAACTAGAACAACCAGTGTCAGGCAGCTGCTGCCAAGGCAAATAGGACCATGGGGTGCATCAAAAGAGGTATAGGGGCACATGGCAAGAATATTGTTCTTGCTCTTTACAAGTGACTTTTGTGCACTGCTGGTCAAGGAGGACATATCAGAGCTAGAGTGGGTTCAAAGGCGGCCAACTAAAGTAATAAATGGAATGGGCAGACTACAATACCCAGAGAGTTTATCACAATTGGGGTGATTTCATTTAAAAATGATGGCTGAGCGCTAGAGATGAGCGAGCATACTCATCCGAGCTTGATGCTCGTTCGAGCATTAGGGTGCTCGAGATGCTCGTTACTCGAGACGAGCACCACGCTGTACTCGTCTCGATTAAACGAGCACTGACTATTGAATTCAATGGAGCCGGCAATACAGCCTGCTCCATTGAAAGCAATGGGCTGCCGGCGAGCGCGGGATGAATTTTCGGGAAGCACTTAAAAATATAAGCCCTTACCTGAAAATCATCCTAAAATGTCTAAAAATAAAAAAAAAATGTATACTCACTAGAGATGAGCGAACACCAAAATGTTCGGGTGTTCGTTATTCGGAACGAACTTCCCGGGATGCTCGAGGGTTCGTTTCGAACAACGAACCCCATTGAAGTCAATGGGCGACCAGAGCATTTTTGTATTTCGCCGATGCTCGCTAAGGTTTTCATGTGTGAAAAACTGGGCAATTCAACAAAGTGATGGGAATGACACAGAAACGGATAGGGCAGGCGAGGGGCTACATGTTGGGCTGCATCTCAAGTTCCCAGGTCCCACTATTAAGCCACAATACCGGCAAGAGTGCCCCCCCCCCCCTCCCAACAACTTTTACTTCTGAAAAGCCCTCATTAGCATGGCATACCTAAGCACCACACTACCTCCAACAAAGCACAATCACTGCCTGCATGACACTCCACTGACACTTCTCCTGGGTTACATGCTGCCCAACCAACCCCCCTCCCCCCCCCACAGCGCACACCAAAGTGTCCCTGGGCAGCCTTCAGCTGCCCTCATGCCACACCACGCTCATGTCTATTTAGAATTGCGTCTGCCATGACGAGGGACCGCAGGCACACACTGCAGAGGTTGGCACGGCTAGGCAGCGACCCTCTTTAAAAGTGGCGGAGCGATAGCCCACAATGCTGTACAGAAGCAATGAGAAATAGAATCCTGTGCCACCGCCATCAGGAGCTGCACACGTGGGCATAGCAATGGGGAACCTATGTGCCACACACTATTCATTCTGTCAAGGTGTCTGCATGCCCCAGTCAGACCGGGCTTTTTAATTCATAGACACAGGCAGGTACAACTCCCTATTGTGAAGTCCCTGTCGACCCACAGCATGGGTGGCTCCCTGGAACCCACCGGCGGTACACAGAAATATCCCATTGCATTGCCCAACACAGCTGAGGTAGTAATGTCGTGCTTAATGCAGGTGGGCTTCGGCCCACACTGCATGCCCCAGTCTGACTGGGGTTCTTTATAAGTGTACAGATGTAGTAAAAACTCCGTGTGCACCTACAGCATGGGTGGGTGCCAGGAAGCCACCGGCGGTACATAGAAATATCCCATTGCATTGCCCAACACAGCTGAGGTAGTAATGTTGTGCTTAACCCTTTCCAATCCAATTTGTATATGGTTTTCCTAGGGGGCTTACTCTTTTTCTGCTGTTATACAACGGCGCTATATGCTGGCTAAAGCCAGTACTGCATGAGCTGACACGTAGGATAGGCTCCGACAGCAGAGAGGCTGGCAATATACAGTAAGAGAACCCCGACGGACGTCTACCAACAACGGAGCTGTACAGCCTTAAACCCTAATGTCTTCACAGGTCACACAGTGGACTGGAAAGGGTTAATGCAGGTGGGCTTCGGCCCACACTGCATGCCCCAGTCTGACTGGGGTTCTTTACAAATGGACACATGTAGGTTAAACTCCCTGTGGACCCACTGCCTGGGTGGGTGCCAGGAAGCCACCGGCGGTACATAGAAATATCCCATTGCATTGCCCAACACAGCTGAGGTAGTAATGTCGTGCGTAATACAGGTGGGCTTCGGCCCACACTGCATGCCCCAGTCAGACGGGTTCTTTAGAAGTGTACAGATGTATTAAAAACTCAGTGTGCACCTACAGCATGGGTGGCTCCCTGGAACCCACCGGCGGTACATAAAAATATCCCATTGCATTGCCCAACACAGCTGAGGTAACGTCAGCTGTAATGCAGGTGGGCTAAAAATTAATTTGATTACACTGTAGGCGAGGGCCCACAAAAATTGCTGTATCAACAGTACTAATGTACATCCCAAAAATTGGCCATGGCCAGCCAAGAGGGCAGGTGAAACCCATTAATCGCTTTGGTTAATGTGGCTTAAGTGGTAACTAGGCCTGGAGGCAGCCCAGTGTAACGAAAAATTGGTTCAAGTTAAAGTTCCAATGCTTTTAAGCGCATTGAAACTTATAAAAATTGTTCTGAAAAATTATTTGAGTGAGCCTTGTGGCCCTAAGAAAAATTGCCCGTTCAGCGTGATTACGTGAGGTTTCAGGAGGAGGAGCAGGAGGAGGAGGAGGAGGAATATTAGACACAGATTGATGAAGCAGAAATGTCCCCGTTTTGGATGGTGAGAGAGAACGTAGCTTCCATCCGCGGGTGCAGCCTACGTATTGCTTACGTATCGCTGCTGTCCGCTGGTGGAGAACAGAAGTCTGGGGAAATCCAGCCTTTGTTCATCTTGATGAGTGTTAGCCTGTCGGCACTGTCGGTTGACAAGCGGCTACGCTTATCTGTGATGATTCCCCCAGCCGCACTAAACACCCTCTCCGACAAGACGCTAGCCGCAGGACAAGCAAGCACCTCCAGGGCATACAGCGCTAGTTCAGGCCACATGTCCAGCTTCGACACCCAGTAGTTGTAGGGGGCAGAGGCGTCACCAAGGATGGTCGTGCGATCCGCTACGTACTCCCTCACCATCCTTTTACAGTGCTCCCGCCGACTCAGCCGTGACTGGGGAGCGGTGACACAGTCTTGGTGGGGAGCCATAAAGCTGGCCAGGCCCTTAAAGACTGTTGCACTGCCTGGGATGTACATGCTGCTCGATCTACGCACATCCCCTGCTACCTTGCCCTCGGTACTGCGCCTTCTGCCACTAGCGCTGTCGGCTGGGAATTTTACCATCAGCTTGTCCGCAAGGGTCCTGTGGTATAGCAACACTCTCGAACCCCTTTCCTCTTCGGGAATCAGAGTGGGCAGGTTCTCCTTATACCGTGGATCGAGCAGTGTGTACACCCAGTAATCCGTCGTGGCCAGAATGCGTGCAACGCGAGGGTCACGAGAAAGGCATCCTAACATGAAGTCAGCCATGTGTGCCAGGGTACCTGTACGCAACACATGGCTGTCTTCACTAGGAAGATCACTATCAGGATCCTCCTCCTCCTCCTCCTCAGGCCATACACGCTGAAAGGATGACAGGCAATCAGCCGGTGTACCGTCAGCAGCGGGCCAAGCTGTCTCTTCCCCCTCCTCCTCATCCTCCTCATGCTCCTCCTCCTCCTCCTGTACGCGCTGAGAAATAGACAGGAGGGTGCCCTGACTATCCAGCGGCATACTGTCTTCCCCCGCCCCCGGTTCCGAGCGCAAAGCAGCTGCCTTTATGGTTTGCAGGGAATTTCTCAAGATGCATAGCAGAGGAATGGTGACGCTAATGATTGTAGCATCGCCGCTCACCACCTGGGTAGACTCCTCAAAATTACCAAGGACATGGCAGATGTCTGCCAACCAGGCCCACTCTTCTGAAAGGAATTGAGGAGGCTGACTCCCACTGCGCCGCCCATGTTGGAGTTGGTATTCGACTATAGCTCTACGTTGTTCATAGAGCCTGGCCAACATGTGGAGCGTACAGTTCCACCGTGTGGGCACGTCGCACAGCAGTCGGTGCACTGGCAGCTTAAAGTGATGTTGCAGGGTGCGCAGGGTGGCAGCGTCCGTGTGGGACTTGCGGAAATGTGCGCAGAGCCGGCGCGCCTTTACGAGCAGGTCTGACAAGCGTGGGTAGCTTTTCAGAAACCGCTGAACCACCAAATTAAAGACGTGGGCCAGGCATGGCACGTGCGTGAGGCTGCCGAGCTGCAGAGCCGCCACCAGGTTACGGCCGTTGTCACACACGACCATGCCCGGTTGGAGGCTCAGCGGCGCAAGCCAGCGGTCGGTCTGCTGTGTCAGACCCTGCAGCAGTTCGTGGGCCGTGTGCCTCTTATCGCCTAAGCTGAGTAGTTTCAGCACGGCCTGCTGACGCTTGCCCACCGCTGTGCTGCCACACCGCGCGACACCGACTGCTGGCGACATGCTGCTGCTAACACATCTTGATTGCAAGACAGAGGAAGAGGAGGAGGAGGAGGAGGAGGGTGCTTTAGTGGAGGAAGCATACACCTCCGCAGATACCACCACAGAGCTGGGGCCCGCAATTCTGGGGGTGGGTAGGACGTGAGCGGTCCCAGGCTCTGACTCTGTCCCAGCCTCCACTAAATTCACCCAATGTGCCGTCAGGGAGATGTAGTGGCCCTGCCCGCCTGTGCTTGTCCACGTGTCCGTAGTTAAGTGGACCGTGGCAGTAACCGCGTTGGTGAGGGCGCGCACAATGTTGCGGGAGACGTGGTCGTGCAGGGCTGGGACGGCACATCGGGAAAAGTAGTGGCGACTGGGAACTGAGTAGCGCGGGGCCGCCGCCTCCATGATACTTTTGAAGGACTCAGTTTCCACAACCCTATACGGCAGCATCTCAAGGCTGATGAATTTTGCTATGCGGACGGTTAACGTTTGAGCGTGCGGGTGCGTGGCGGCGTACTTGCGCTTGCGCTCGAACACTTGCGCAAGCGACGGCTGAACGGTGCGCTGAACTACACTGCTGGATGGGGCCGAGGACAGCGGAGATGAGGGTGTGGGTGCAGGCCATGAGGCGGTAGTGCCTGTGTCCTGAGAGGGGGGTTGCATCTCAGTGGCAGGTTGGGGCACAGGGGGAGAGGCAGGGGTGCAAACCGGAGGCGGTGAACGGCCTTCGTCCCACCTTGTGGGGTGCTTGGCCATCATATGTCTGCGCATGGTGGTGGTGGTGAGGCTGTTGGTGTTGGCTCCCCGGCTGAGCTTTGCGCAACAAAGGTTGCACACCACTGTTCGTCGGTCGTCAGGCGTCTCTGTGAAAAACTGCCAGACCTTAGAGCACCTCGGCCTCTGCAGGGTGGCATGGCGCGAGGGGGCGCTTTGGGAAACACTTGGTGGATTATTCGGTCTGGCCCTGCCTCTACCCCTGGCCACCGCACTGCCTCTTGCAACCTGCCCTGCTGATGCCCTTGACTCCCCCTCTGAAGACCTGTCCTCCTGAGTAAGCGTTGCACACCAGGTGGGGTCAGTCACCTCATCGTCCTGCTGCTCTTCCTCCGAATCCTCTGTGCGCTGCTCCCTCGGACTTACTGCCCTTACTACTACCTCACTGCAAGACAACTGTGTCTGATCGTCATCATCCTCCTCACCCACAGAAAGTTGTTGAGACAGTTGGCGGAAGTCCCCAGCCTCTTCCCCCGGACCCCGGGAACTTTCGAATGGTTGGGCATCAGTGACGATAAACTCCTCTGGTGGGAGAGGAACCGCTGCTGCCCAATCTAAGCAGGGGCCCGAGAACAGTTCCTGGGAGTGTTCCCGCTCCTGAGCAGGTGTTATTGTAGTGGAGTGAGGAGGCTGGGAGGAAGGAGGAGCAGCAGACAGAGGATTCGGATTGGCAGCAGTGGACGGCGCAGAACTGCGGGTAGACGATAGGTTGCTCGAAGCACTTTCTGCCATCCAGGACAGGACCTGCTCACACTGCTCATTTTCTAATAACCGTCTCCCGCGTGGACCCATTAATTGGGCGATGAATGTGGGGACGCCAGAAACGTGCCTCTCTCCTAATCGCGCAGCAGTCGGCTGCGACACACCGGGATCAGGAGCTCGGGCTGTGCCCACACCCTGACTTGGCCCTCCGCGTCCTCGGCCGCGTCCACGTCCTCTAGGCCTACCCCTACCCCTCAGCATGCTGTATTACCAGTGATTTGATTTCACAGGCAGGAAATAAATTGGCGCAAGACTGCAGGCCAAATATAATTTTTGCCCTTTTTGGAAAACGAAAGGCCCCACTGCCTCTAGTGAATGAATTATCTAAGTTTAATAACTGTGCTGTGTCCCTGCTAATGTGTCACAGAACGTGAAGGTAGCAGAGTTATTATAACTCTTGGAGAGCAGGTATTTTTTTACCAATTAAGGAAAGCAAATGGCGAAGCCAGCAGTAAAGCGTAGCTGGGTGCGTCTGATTTAGCAATGTTGTTCACGCAGCTCACACGTCTCCACCGCCCTTAGGACGGACAGAGGCTGGACAAATAGATTTGTTTTCAGTTTTTTTCCACCAAAAGGCAGCACTGCGTATATTCAATGAACATGAGAAGTTTAATAACTGTGCTGTGTCCCTGCTTATGTGTCACAGAACGTGAGGGTAGCAGAGTTATTATAACTCTTGGAGAGCAGGTATTTTTTTCCCAATTAAGGAAAGCAAATGGCGAAGCCAGCAGTAAAGCGTAGCTGGGTGCGTCTGATTTAGCAATGTTGTTCACGCAGCTCACACGTCTCCACCGCCCTTAGGACGGACAGAGGCTGGACAAATAGATTTGTTTTCAGTTTTTTTCCACCAAAAGGCAGCACTGCGTATATTCAATGAACATGAGAAGTTTAATAACTGTGCTGTGTCCCTGCTTATGTGTCACAGAACGTGAGGGTAGCAGAGTTATTATAACTCTTGGAGAGCAGGTATTTTTTTCCCAATTAAGGAAAGCAAATGGCGAAGCCAGCAGTAAAGCGTAGCTGGGTGCGTCTGATTTAGCAATGTTGTTCACGCAGCTCACACGTCTCCACCGCCCTTAGGACGGACAGAGGCTGGACAAATAGATTTGTTTTCAGTTTTTTTCCACCAAAAGGCAGCACTGCGTATATTCAATGAACATGAGAAGTTTAATAACTGTGCTGTGTCCCTGCTTATGTGTCACAGAACGTGAGGGTAGCAGAGTTATTATAACTCTTGGAGAGCAGGTATTTTTTTCCCAATTAAGGAAAGCAAATGCGAAGCCAGCAGTAAAGCGTAGCTGGGTGCGTCTGATTTAGCAATGTTGTTCACGCAGCTCACACGTCTCCACCGCCCTTAGGACGGACAGAGGCTGGACAAATAGATTTGTTTTCAGTTTTTTTCCACCAAAAGGCAGCACTGCGTATATTCAATGAATAACAACTGTGTTGTCGCCCTGCCTATACAATTCTTTCCCTGCAGTATCAATGGAGGGTGCAATGGTCTGCAGAGGCGATTTTGAGAAGCAAAAAAAAATGCAGCACAGCTAACAGCAGCCTGGACAGTACTGCACACGGATAAATATGGCCCTAGAAAGGACTGTTGAGGTTCTTGAAGGCTACACTCACTCCTAACACTCTCCCTGCCTATGCAGCACTTCTGTCCCTAATGCCAGGTGCAACGGTCTGCAGAGGCGATTTTGAGAAAAAAAAATTTGCCACTGCTAACAGCAGCCAACACACAGCTATCAGTGGCCCTAATAAGGACCTTTGGGGGGTCTTGAAGCCTACACTAACTACCAATTCTTTCCCTACAGCAGCTCCGGTACAAACAGCACTGTCCCTCATCTAACTCACACCGCATCTGAGGCGAACCGCGGGAGGGGCCGACTTTTATGTTCGGGTGACACCTGATCTTCCCAGCCACTCACTGCAGGGGGGTGGTATAGGGCTTGAACGTCACAGGGGGAAGTTGTAATGCCTTCCCTGTCTTTCAATTGGCCAGAAAAGCGCGCTAACGTCTCAGGGAAGGAAGTGAAAATAACCAGAACACCGCATGGTGTTCGTTACGAATAACGAACATCCCGAACACCCTAATATTCGCACGAATATCAAGCTCGGAAGAACACGTTCGCTCATCTCTAATACTCACCTTTCCGCTGCAGCCGGAGGTCAGCCGCGGCCGCCGGCAATTCTCCTGAACTGCTCAGAGTAGTATTCAGCAGCCGGGGCTTTAAAATCCCCGCCTGCTGAATGAGCTGCCTCTGATTGGTCACAGCCTGACCAATCAGAGGCAGCTCATTCAGCAGGCGGGGATTTTAAAGCCCCGGCTGCTGAATACTACTCTGAGCAGTTCAGGAGAACTGCCGGCGGCCGCGGCTGAACTCCGTCTGCCGGGACCAGGTGAGTATATATATTTTTTTTGTTTTTACACATTTCTGGATGAATTTCAGAGAAGGGCTTATATTTTTAAGCCCTTCCCGAAAATTCATCCCGCGCTCGCCGGCAGCCCATTGCTTTCATTGAATTCAATGGGCTAACATCGTTCTTCTCTGCCACAGCTGTTACAGCTGTGGCAGAGGAGAACGATCTTTATGCTGACAGTACGGTGGTGGGGGGTTGTCTCACTCTTGCCACTATTGTGGCTTAATAGTGAGACCTCGGAGCCCGAAATGCAGTCCTGCATGTTGCTCCTCGCCTGCCCTATCCATTTCTGTGTTTTTTACATGACTTTGGTGATTTGCTAAGATTTTCACAAATGAAAACCTTAGCGGAGCACCAGTCATATACAAAAGTGCTTGAGTCGCCCATTAACTTCAATGGGGTTCGTTACTCGAAACGAACTCTCGAGCATCACTGAAAGTTCGACTCGAGTAACGAGCACTCGAGCATTTTGATGCTTGCTCATCTCTACTGAGCGCGTATCTCAATACTATACAGTCTCTTACTGGCAATGGAAACCAGTGATAATACAATGGGTTTTGTAGAGAACTGGGAGAGAGCGGGGAACATCCTTTCAAGGGGAGACATGGAGTAGGGCTTTTACACTGACTCACTCGCTGGTGATGTCATCGAAATTCCAAGAAACAAACTACAAAATTTTATCGCAATGGTATAGGATGCCTTTGCGTTTAG
This sequence comes from Eleutherodactylus coqui, assembly GCF_035609145.1. Taxonomy (NCBI): domain Eukaryota; kingdom Metazoa; phylum Chordata; class Amphibia; order Anura; family Eleutherodactylidae; genus Eleutherodactylus; species Eleutherodactylus coqui. Next base: position 259,148,116 of record NC_089837.1, on the reverse strand, counting down.
CAAAGATGTACCCCCAGACCCGGACTCCTGCTAAAGGTGTTCCAGAGGGAGAGGAGACTTCTTACACATCTGGTGGTCCTGCCCTCTGGTCCTTCCCAGTGGCAGGAGATTAGTAGCCTTTACAATACAGTACACAGAGACTCCGTGATCCTTACCCCAGAAGCAGCTTTGCTGTCCATGATCCCAGGACCCTTCTCAAGAATTAAAAATAGTGCCCTCAAATTCTTTTTCATTGCCATGAGACAGATAATACCAAGGCTGTGGAGGTCATCTACTCCTCCCACGAGGATTGTGTGGCTGGAGACCCTTGATAACATTAGCCAAATGGAGGAGCTAGCCGCAACAAATATGGCCAAAATCCAAAAATACTATACAGTCTTGACGGCTTAGATCTTATTCAGGAGTTCCACTTAACTGAAAGCATGGCTCCAAACGGGTGCCTTACCCCTTTAAACTTAATTAACAAAATGTATTCATAGAGAAATACTTTTGAGCTCCCGGTTGCTACAGATGGTCCTCCTTCCCCCCTTCCCCTACTATACCTAATCCCCATTTCCCTATTAGTTTGTTCTAAAGCATCTATTAATCTTGAAGCCTGTACATCATCGCTAGCTCTCCTGTCCATGGAGCGACTACCTGTAGTTTACCAGGTTTCCTCGGTAGCAACTAGGTGTGAAGGAATGGAGGATGCTGGTGGTATTTTATTTTGTTAAGGCTAGCTTTATGACTATAAATGAAGAGCAGACACAAAATGATGCTGTAATATTTTTGTTTATTGAAACTCAATAAAAATTATTTAACCAATAAAAAAAAGATGGCTGAGGGGCAACCTAATAACAATGTATAAATATAGCAGGGGTCAATACAAAGATCCATCCCATGATCTATTTATTCCCAGGACCGCAACTATAACAAGTGGCATCATTGTTAAAAGATGGTTTCCACACCAACATAGAATGGTGTTCTTTACTGTAAGAGCAGTGAGAATATGGAACTCTCTGCCTGAGAACATGGTGATGGCAAATTTAATAAAAGAGTTTAAGAGGTGTCTGGACACTTTTCTTGAGCGTTACAATATTACATGTGATATTCCCTAATTACTTCAGAAGGTTGTTGATCCAGGCATTATTCCGATTGCCAGACTGGGGTCAGGGAGAATTTTTTTTCCCTTAAAGGGGTTCTGTCATAAAAAAAAAAATCTATACTTACCTATTCCTACCCCGTCAGTCTACTTACCTGATCTTCAACAGTCCAGGGGGGTCACATCACCTTAAACTGCCTGATACTTCTCCTTCCTTTGAGGTTACGTATATTGGTTGGCAGTCTTCTACCTGCCAGCCAATGTACATTACATCACAGCTCACAGGCCAGCAGGGGGAGTATCGATCTACTTGATTGCTCATAAGAGCTGTCTCTGAAATAGATTACAATTCTTTCCTAGCCAGCGAATGCTACAGCACAGGGATGTGACCTTCACTGACCTGGCTGGAAGGAATGTGAGGAATGCCAGCTTCATAACAAGATGGCCAGTGTGTGCGATTAGGTGACCTGAGACACTGGAGAAGCTCAGTCATGAGAAGATGTGGTAAGGATTTTGACAGGGAAGAAATAGGTGAGTATAGATTTTTCTTTTATGACAAAACCCTTTTAAATTAGCAAAATTTGCTTTTACCTCATTGGGGTTTTTTGCGTTCCTCTCGATCAACATTGGGGGTAATAGGCTGACCTAGATGGACATATATTTTTTTCAGCCTAACAAACTATGTTAGGAAGCTGAGCGTTGGTTCTCACAAGGTCATTGGAAGAAAGTGAGAAGGTCTGGAAGCAACATCTAAATCCAACATTTTATGCTTTTTCTTTTTTTCTTTTAAATACTGTTAATAAAGCAGGCAAAGCGTAGAAACCAAGCTTTATCTATTTCTGGACAGCTTTTTCTCCTTATGTTTCTTCATGCAGCCACCTGCCCTGGAAAGCACAATTTGCTTAACACATATTGCAATTTCTGTTTCCAGTAGCAAGAAGCAGATCTGGGGTATAACACAGACTGAAACTAAGGATCAATTTATGTATTACAATATATATGTAAGCATGTTTTCACAATTCTTTTTTTTCTTTTAGGTAAAGAAACATTACAGGACCAAATGAATCTTGATTTCAGCTTATCAATAAAAATGTTCAACGGTTGTGGAAGCTTAAGAGACCAAACGACCTTAGTACATTATTATCCAATTGGGCTTCTTTAAACAGATGACTCAGAAGTAAGGACAAAAAGTGAAGGTAATGATGACACTTTTCTTTTTTGCTTTTGAGTATTGCATGATATAGTATATTCCACTGTAAATTCGGCCAGAGTGGAGAGCCAGTATAGATTGCCAGTATAGTCAGTAAAGTAATTCCTTAGAATGTGTAGTATATAATTCTACATAGTGCCTGCAGCTTTCCCTGGCAAAAACTACTGATTGACGCTTGTTTTATCAGCAGGTCCTACAGTGATCAGTGGATTACCAAGTTATTGTAGCTTCTTTATGAAAAGTGGCTGAGCAGTTGAAGCGCATATTTAAATTAAAACATTTTCATAATAACACTGTCAAAAGGAACAATAATTTGCAGTAAAAATCCTTAGCTTAAAGTCACCCTCCAGTCCCAGAGCAAAATTTGTCCAAGGACCAGAGGGAAAAATTATATCATGCGCTGCCATACTTTCTACTCGGCCACTTCTACTCTGCTGCTTTATTCACTTGTGATTTCCTGTGTGACTCTTATACGGCAAATTTTCTATGTGAAATTCTATTTCTTTAAAGGGAACATGTCGCCAACTATCTATAAGCACGGTGTGGTGCTTATAATTTTGGTGACATGGAGTCCAAGGAGCTACTTTTCATAGTCACCCAGTTTCCAGCTCTTGCAATGTCCCCTGGTGAAGTTAGCACTTGAACAGCAGGTTTGACTCTTTCCAGAAGGCTGTGTGCACTCCCATAGAGATAATAATAATAATAATCTTTATTTGTATAGACCCAACTTATTCCGCAGAGATGAATGGGAATACACACGCAATCCCTTCTTAAAAGAGTCAAGCTTGCTAAGTATAAAAAGAGGCTCCTCGAATTCCACATCACCTAAACTATAGGGACTATAACTTAGTTTACGGTGCTTATAGTTGGTGACAGTTCCCTTTAAATAGCTCTTTATAAAACCTACCTATACAGAGCAGTCTTTATGGACCTTTACAGTGTGCTTGAACAATGTCTCTTATGTAGATCAACATTCAAAAACAATATTTTATTTAGTTTATTTAGTTGGTTACAGCTCTAGACATACTGAGTTCTTTTATCCACATGTACATGATCCAACTGTAGATTTTATTCATTAATGATAATAAATAGAAAATGACAATGGCTAAAAGAGAGAAAATGAAAGTGTGTTATATTTGTGTGCCAGGCATTATGACTGTTGATTGCTCACTGAATTACAATGCGGTCTTGATAAATGTTTGTGTAGTCACTGATTTATAATGTTGCTAAATCTATATGTAACAAATAAGAAAGTAGTCTCTTTTTAAATAAGACTATTACTTAAATGTACAGTATATTGGATAATATATTACATAGAAGGATATTATTAATAGTACAGCCACAAGCTGAATGTTTTTAAAGTATTCACACGTATTTAAAGTGACAACTTATGTAATTGTATTTTACAGCATTTAGGGGACCTTCACACTTACGATAAAAACGCACAATGCGAGAGTGAGTGTAAACGCAGAATTATGAAACCAATGATTTTCAATGCTTGCATTCTCATTGTGATGTGGCGGTAAAAAAAAATTGCATCATGTCCTAGCTTTCTGCGTTTTGCTTTTTTTAGAAAGTGAGTGGTAAACAAAAAATTGGCACAACTGGCAAACAGCAGCAGCATTGGAGAGCTTGTTGATATCACACCTGTCACGTTGTGCTCCTGGGACCTGTAGTTCTATGGGTTTCCAGGAGCACGCTGGCTGGGTGTGTATTGTTCTAGCCAGCTAATCACTACTGGTCTGCTGAAAATAAATACCAGGCTCTCTTAGGCCAGGCTTATATGGGTGTAAGCAAGAAACACTGCAGAGCACCTCCAGTGTTTTACAGCTGTGGAGCTGGCCGTGACCATGCATATGGCAGCAAAATTGTACTGCACATGACTGCGTACTCAAGCATGCAGTCATGCCCAGTAAACGTTCTTTCTTTTGGTTTATATTTCTTGCGCCGGTGGTTAGGGATGACACATATTCCTGCTGCCATATCTGTTTATACCCAGGACTGTGATGGTAACAAGAGGGCATTGACTACGTTTAGAAGAAAGCAGGTTTCATCGCCAACATAGAAGGCGTTTCTTTACTGTAAGAGCAGTGAGACTGTGGAACTCTCTGCCTGAGAACGTGGTGATGGCAAAATCCATAGAGGAGTTTAATAGGGGACTGGACATCTATCTAGAGCGCTATAATATTACAGGATATAGACATTAGGTGACAGGTGGGATTGTTGATCTCGAATGTTGATCCAGCAATAACTCTGGCTGCCATTATGGAGTCAGGAAGGAATTTATTGTCTCCAAATGAGCTAAATTGACTTGTGGGTTATTTTTTTTGCCTTCCTCTGGACCAACATAGGGGGGTGGAGGGTTGAAGCAGGCTGAGCTAGATGGACATTGTCTTCATTCAGCCTAACATACTATGTTACTTAGAATTTTTTTTTACGTTTTTCAGTACATTATACAGTATGTTAGATAGTACCATTGAAACATATAACTCTTCCTGCAAAAAACAATCCCTTGGACATCTACGTTGATAGTTCAATAAAAGAGTTAGGATTTTTTAAGGGGGGGGGGGAGGGGCGACCGAAAATGGGTGGAAAAAAAGGACCGCATCCCTAAGTGGTTAAAGAGGATCTGTCAGCTCTTCTAACATGTTTTTTTTCTAGTAAATAATTGTACTTTACATGAAATAACAATTACAAAGCATCTTTTCTTATAACTCTATGTTGTGTTATTTCTCCTGGAAATTTAGGACTAAATTGACAACTGGTTAGCAGTTTGGGATGTGCTCTATACAGTTTGACATTGACAAATCAATGACGACAGTATCAGACAGTGGAGAGATAAACCCCTTTGACAAGGAGAATGGTAACAACCATTTGTTTTCAATTTATTCATACAAATATTCAGAAGAAATAGCAAATGAACGTCACAATTCAGAATTCAAAGAAAGATGTCCCATCATTATTTCATGAGGAATAAAAGTATTTACTAAACAGACATGTCAGGAGAAATGACCTGTCCTCTTAAGGATGTGGCCCAATTTTTTCTTTTTCTTTTTTTGGGGGGCTTTTCTTCCCCCCTTTTAAAAAATCATAACACTCTTATTTATTCATAGCTGTTTCAGGGGTGTTTTTTTGCAGGACGAGTTGTATTTTTCAATGGTATTATATAATGTACCATATAATGTACTGAAAAACCTTTTAGAAATTGTAAGATGAGTGAAATGGAAAAAAATTAAACTCCGCCATCCTTGGGAGGTGTTGTTTCTACGTTGTACGCACTGCTGCAAAAAATGATATGATAACTTTATTGTATGAGTCAGTACGAATACTATGATATCAAATATAGCTTTTTTTTTGCTGTACTACTTTTAAAATATCTTTGGAAAAAAATATAATTATTTTCTGCCACCATCTTCTGACAGCCTTAACTTTTGCAAGACGATCTGTAATTTCTATTGGTACCATTTTCGAGTACATATGACTTTTTAATCACTTTTTATTACATTTTTCTTGGAGACGGGGTGACCAAAAAAAGCGCAATTCTGTTGTTGTATATATTTTTTTTTGATTGTAGCTGTTGTGAGTAGGTGGCAGCTGTAAGAAACATCCAACACCTTCATTGTATAGAGTAGGACCAACCCCTCATCTCTCGCCATCCAAACGTCATATAGAATTAAGGGGTTAACTGTAGAAAAAGGAGATTAGAAATATTAATGTGAGTGTTGTTTCCTAGCAACAGACAGGCCACTAAAGTGATGATACCAGATCTCCATGTTCTTACGGAGACCAATTATATAATATAACTGACTTGAAATAAATAATGATACAGTTCTTATAAGACATATTAATTTTCACATTGATGCATTACTCCCAGAGTAGTCTGTGACATCACAGAGTGAATCATGAACAGCCTGTAGAGAGAGGATCTCCTTTAGCCCACTCTATTTTAGCCTGCTCAGTGCAGACCAGCCAGATCACACCATAAATAAGTATCACATTGAGAACTGGCTTGACAGGTACATCTTTGTAGTTTGCAATGGGCTCTGCCATCTTGATGCTCTACTTTCAACCCTGCTTTTGGATGTAGCACAGGCAGCACAATAAGACTATGCTCTGTGGGGTATGCTCCAGTAATGAACATCTAGAGAACATGCTCAAAAGATGCCCCTGGCATTAATGAACAGCCAAAGGATGTGTTCTGCACTCTGAGCAGTCAGTTACCATGGATGCCTATAGCCCTGTGGGAGTTTTCTTCTGAAAAACTGCAAGCTCGGAGCACATCTCTGATTTAAACTTCAAAGTGCAGTTATTTGGAAATGCCACAGCGTTTCCGAATAAAACACCCATAGGGACAACAGGTTTTCCTAACCTGATTCAAGATCCCCTTAGTTTGGGCAGCATGAACCTGATGACAGAATCCCTTTAAGGGTGAATCCACATATAACACTTCTATTCTGGTTTTGCTAAAACCATGGTAGTTTTGACAATGACTTTCTGGAAATGCGCAACAAATCTTGTGTAATTTATTGTTACAATATTGTCAGAAGAAAAGATGAAACAGTTCAAGTGGGTTTGGGGTTGAATACATTGGTGTTTTACAAAACTTATGCATTGCAGCTATGTTCTGTTTCAAAGGCCAGATTGCTGCAATAAGACTTTAAGGGTTATAGGTATTCCCATCTCTTACATTTATGGCATACTAACGGCATATACCAGAAGTGTCTGATTGGTGGGATTCCACTTATAAGGCTCCCACTTATTGAGAAAATGTATTTTCCATAGCCCTTTTTTCTGAATCCAAGAGAAGAGCCGTCATGAGGCTGCACATGCATACAGCTACCTCGATTTTAGCTTATTGGTGTTACAGAAAGAGCAGAGCATTTTAAAACCCATAAAGTACAATGGAGAGAGCTACATGCATCTTTTACCACCTCTCCATCTTATCTTGTCCTCCCTGGAGTATTAAAGCTATCAAACATTGCCATAAATGTCTCAGATGGGAATACTCTTTAAAAGTATCAGAGGAGCATCTGGAAAAGGTAATCCAGGAGGCGCTCCATTGTGCAGAGGAACCCAAACATAGAAAACATTAACTTAAAATTTAGGAAAAATGGTATCTCCAAAGGTTGTGCAGCAGCACAAAACCATAAAAGTGCTAAAATAATGCTCCAGTTGCAGCCTTTACGGAACAACGGGGAGTACGTGCACGGAAGTCCAGAAGAAAGAAGTAATGCAAGTGCGCTAAGAGGAGGACCTGTAGAATAGTTGAACAGCAACACTTTTATTGAAACTAGACAACACATTTCAGTGCCACATCTTTATCTTGCCATTTACACAATAGTGCAGGAAGACATGGTGATTTTAAAAGCCTGCGTTTCAAGCCAAAGGGTGATGTCAGCAAGTCACGTGATTAAAGACAGGAATTCTGCTGAGCACACTAATAAATGGTAAAAGTGTATATGAAAGACTTTATAATAGTTACACAAGTATATATACTGTAAGTATACAAAACTCAAATTGATACAAATGCAGCTGAATATAGAAAGAGAAAGTAACTTGCAGGTCAGTGCGTGTTTAAGCTACTGCTGACCTGAATACATATTGAACTTATAATAAAGTAAATAATTAATTAATATCATATAAAAATTATTAATTAATGCCATATAAAATTAAATTACACATGGACAGATGTTTAAAGGGCTTGTCCCGCGCCGAAACGGGTTTTTTTTTTTTCAATAGCCCCCCCGTTCGGTGCGAGACAAACCCGATGCAGGGATAAAAAAAACAAACCAGATAGTACTTACCCGAATCCCCGTGGTCCGGCGTCTTCATACTTACCTTGTGAAGATGGCCGCCGGGATCTTCACCCTCGGTGGACCGCAGGGCTTCTGTGCGGTCCATTGCCGATTCCAGCCTCCTGATTGGCTGGAATCGGCAAACGTGACGGGGCGGAGCTACGAGGAGCCGCTCTCCGGCACGAGCAGCCCCATTCAGCAAAGGAGAAGACCGGACTGCGCAAGCGCGTCTAATCGGCGATTAGACGCTGAAGATTAGACGGCACCATGGAGACGAGGATGCCAGCAACGGAACAGGTAAGTGAATAACTTCTGTATGGCTCATAATTAATGCACAATGTATATTACAAAGTGCATTAATATGGCCATACAGAAGTGCTTACCCCCACTTTGTTTCGCGGGACAACCCCTTTAAGTAATAAGAACACTATAGTAATATGGGTTATTTGCGGTTTAGTCATTCAGTGGCAGAACAAGAAGCTGGACAGCTGGTGAGCGATATAAATCATGGGGAACTTAACTTTAAAACACAGATGAGAGGGGTGTCGGAACAGATGAAGAGTTAATTAATATATTATGTAATACAAGAACTGAAACACCCAAAAAATCTGGAAGAATGAGAGAAGATTAACTATGTCAAGCTCAACTGATACGTTCATATATAAAAGGGGTGAGAATACACACACAAATAAAATCATATGTGCCAAATAGCTATAAAATGCTAATGCCAATTATATATGTCACAAAAACATATCTAATATAAATAAGCTTACATGCTTTTTCTTGCACCATACTGTGACCCCTTTGCTTTAACTTTGGTGTATGATGCTGGTGTCATTAGATGACACGCATGCTCACCGGTGCCGTATAATCATCAAATGTGAGGTTAATACATTCAGGGAGCTGTCAGGCGGGTTGGAAGTTACAATTTCAAATCTATGGGCGTGTGCTGCTGTGCTTCAGGGATGTGCTGGAATGAGTGAAGCATTGTTAAGCTGCACCATACACTGTCCAACCAAGAGTGATAGAGAGACAGAGAGACAGAGATAACAATAGAGACAGAGAGAGCGATAGAAAGACAATGAGAAAGAGCAAAAGAGACACAGAGTGAAAGAGCTATAGAGACACAGTGAGAGAAAGAGCGATAGACAGAGAAAAATAGAGAGCAATAGAGAGACAGTGAAAGAGCGATAGAGAGAAACAGTAAGAGAGCGATAGAGAGAGACAGTGAGAGAAAGAGCGATAGAAAGCCAGCAATAGAGAAAGACAGCGATAGAGAGACAGACAGAGAGAGAGAGCAATAAGAGAGACAGAGTGAGAGAACAATAGAGTCAGAGAGAGTGATAGAGGGACAGTAAGAGAGAAAGAGCAATAGAGACAGAGCAATAGAGAGACAGCGATAGAGAGAGAGCAATAGAGAGACAGTGAGAGAGTGATAGAGAGACAGTGAGAGAAAGAGCAATAGAGAGATGGTGATAGAGAGAGAGACAGCAATAGAGAGACAGAGAGACAGAGTGAGAGAGCAATAGAGACAGTGAGCAATAGAGAGAGAGACAGTGAAAGAACGATAGAGAGACAGCAATAGAGGGACAACAATAGAGACACAGAGAGAAAGCAATAGAGAGACAGAGTGAGAGCAATAGACACAGAGAGAGCCATAGGGAGACAATGAAAGAGCGATAGAAACACAGAGAGAAAGTGATAGAGAGACGGAGGGAGCGATAGACAGAAAGAGAGATAGTGAGACAGACAGAGTGATAGAGACAGACTGTCTCACTATCTCTCTTTCTGTCTATCGCTCCCTCCGTCTCTCTATCACTTTCCCTCTGTGTTTCTATCGCTCTTTCATTATCTCCCTATGGCTCTCTCTGTCTATTGCTCTCACTCTGTCTCTCTATTGCTTTCTCTCTGTGTCTGTATCATTGTCTCTCTATTGCTGTCTTTCTATCGCTCTTTCACTGTCTCTCTCTCTATTGCTCACTGTCTCTATCGCTCTCTCACTGTCTCTCTATTGCTCTCTCTCTCTGTCTGTCTCTCTCTATCACCATCTCTCTATCGCTCTTTCTCTTACTGTCTCTCTCTATCGCTCTCTCACTGTCTCTCTATTGCTCTCTCTCTATCGATAGAGAGAGCAATAGAGGGACAGTAAATGAGCAATAGAGAAACTGACAGAGTGAGAATAATAGAAAAACAGAATGAGAGCAATAGGGACAGACAGAAAGAGAAAACGATAGAGAGACAGAGAAACAGACAGAGCGAACAATAGAGAGATGGTGAAACACAGAGAGAGAGAGCGAAGAGAGACAGAGAGAGCGATAGAGAGACAAATAGAGAAAGCAATAGAGAGACAGAGAGAAACAGACAGAGAAAGAGCGATGGAAAGACACAGAGAGAGAGAGAGCGATAGACAAAGAGCGAGCAATAGACAGATAGAACTAGAGCGAAAGACAGACAGAATGAGAGAGAGTAACAGAGAGACCCAGAGAAACCGATAGACATAGGGAGAGCAATAGAAAGACAAATAGAGAGAAAGACAATGAGAGAGGAAGAGACAGAGTGAGAAACAGAGAGACAAACAGGCAGACAAACAGAGAGAAAGACAGACAGACAGAGACCTGTAGGCTTTTTATATAAGGTATCTGTTCTAAATACAAAGTGACACTCTAAATAATCACCTAACCAAGCAGATTTAGAAGTTCACAATCACCACTTTTGAAACATTTTATGTTCGCGTAACGAAGATTGGGTCAATCTAGTTATGATAAATTATTATAAAAAGGCATATTATGATAAAATTATACATTATGGTAATAAAATAAAGTGGGTAATAAACTGATGAGTGCCTAAAGAAAGATACAATTAGGTGAGACTCTAGATAAAATATAGGATGATAAGAAAAAAATCTGTAGTATAATAAAGTGAAATAAAATCCAGACCAACAGGAAAGAAATAGCTAGGCATCTATATAATCTAAGGAAACTAAAGGAACCATCAGACAACACTGTAGTGCCTCTATCACACTGCCATTCACATAGCGGACAATTAGTATTTACCTGTCCCAACATCTGTGTTGCGCCAGTCCTCTTCCTTCTGACATGAAAGTTACATATTAGTAGCTATTAGCGTGTATTCATGTGTACAGTAGCATTCCAGTCCTGTCCTGACGTCTATGATCAGTGCAAGAAATAAAGAATGGAACTGACACTATTGACAGCACACCATTCTGTGCAATAGAACAATGAGAACGTTCTTTTGACATCTCAATGATTAGGACACAGGTGGCTTTTGTCTTTAGCTATATATTATAAAGTAATATGCATATGTGTGTATTCATATCATATTATACAATACAGCAATTATGTAGAGCTTAGAAATAACATGGTTGTTGGAATTGAAAGAAAAAAAAGATGTAGCTTGTCAGTCCTTTAAGCCCTGCCTTCAATCTGCTTATATTCTGCTTGAGTTGAATAAATTGCATTGAATGTGAAAAATAATTTTATCTAATTTGTTGCTGCCGGCAGTGTTATGAGCTTCAGTGGTATTTACATAATCTTGCAGCAGAGATGAGCAAGGAGCCCTGAATACATATTCAAGAACTAGCTATCTCTGGTATTCAATTTATCTTTGCTTGATGTTCTTCTCAGATGTACGTCTCCTGCTGACCTCTTTGAGATTAGCATATAGTGTGTGCTATAGCTCTTCATAAATAACCATTTACTTGTACCAGAGATACAATCTAATGCTAGAGCTGATCAGCTTCTTATAAAGCCTACCTTTCTCAAAATGAGATGAAAGAGAGTGATATAAAACACCCGAAAACATGAGCACAACTTAACATATACATTTAATCAAGGGCTCCTCTGTGGTAGTCTTATTTTGTTATATGATTACAGATGTGCCACACTTGGTATTTGATGTTAAGACCAATTCACAGAACCTCTTTATTATTCTTCCTTTATTGTGATAACACAGAACATACAATGAGCTGAGATAATTGGCTGAGGAGGGCACTGTGACTGTAAGGTCTGTCATAGCCCATAATGCAATGTTCACATCAGCGCGGCATGACTTGCTCCTGCTGAGCAGCTCAGAGCTGGCTATATTTCTGATAAGATAGCTTTATGTATCTTTTAGTAGGTTCCAATCAGAGGCATAACTTGAAGCTCCCGGGCCCCGATGCAAAACTTGTAACAGGCCCCCAACTATAATGCTTTACTCATAGTACTGGGTTCCCTGTATGGAGAAGAGAGGCCCTATGAGCCCCCTAAGGCTCCTGGGCCCGGGTGCAACCCCATCCCCTGCATCCTCTATAGTTACGCCCCTGGTTCCAATCACATATACCCTCTGACATTCTGTCGGGGGATTCAGCATGGTCTCTGCCACATTTGGAATAATGGTATCATGGCAGACCTCAATATTCAGCAAGTCAATAATTTCCAATGGTCACTTTTTGGATCTATCGTACAATTGATCCAGCCTAACATATTTATAAGCAGAAGCCTTGGCGCTAGTGTAAATGGGCCTTAAAGAGAACCTGTCATCATCTTTTTGTAGTCTTTTCTGAGAGCTGCAGAGGGTAGTTACAGTCACTACAGTCATTACAGTGATATGTCTGCTGTGTGGATCTTTGCAGTAGTCAACTTTAGTCAGCTTTTTTCTACACATTTACTACATTGCTAAATAAAGAATGTAAATTAAGTAGGTATGAATACTGTAATACAGTATGTTAGACTCCATGTTTATTAAAGCATTTCTTAGTGTATTTATCTTACTGTATTTATCTTGAGGTTTATTTGTAGTATAGTGGGCCAAAATTAAAAACTTGGACAAAGTTGCAGGCCAACTTTGATATTTATTGAAAAAATGTGTACAATTGAGGAAGTTTTCTTTTCTTATCAGATAGAACAAACCTTTTTATATGAAATCAAACTTAAGTTTTGCTTAAACATTTAATCTGTAACAGGCTAACAATAATGATTTCCTTTAATGAAAATTCAACCATTCAAGTCCATGCCTTGGAGTATCAAGGAAAAGTGCATAAAGAATAGTTGCTCACATAGATTTGTGTTGCCAAACATAGAAAGCAGTTCAGCAGCTTGGGTACAGGCTGAGGCATTGTGTCAGGGATGTAACGTGGAAACTCTGCAGTGCCCACAGCGGCATTCTTTACCTTCAGCGTGTCACTACACTGGAATTCAATCAGCTCCATTGGAAGGTTAGTTTGTGCGCTTTCCATGTCAACTGCAAATGGATTGCTAAGCAGTTGAAACTTACATTTCTGGGCATCAAAGTCGGCAAATCAATGGTTAAACTCAGCGCTGAGTACGCTGAGTTTTTCAGCAAACTGTGCACTTGAGAAGATGGTGGTAGAGAACTGCGTTTTTATGGTTTGGCAGCAAGTAAAATGGCCCTGGGTTTCTTTTAGGATCTGAGTCTCCCACAGGCACAATTTCATTTTAAAAGCTCTCACTGCAGTGTACATGTGATACACATCCCGCCCCTGAAGATGCAGGTTCAGCATATCGAGATGGCTCGTGATGTCACAGAGAAGTGCCAACTCAGATAGTAACTCTTCATTCCGGAACTCTGCTGTGTCTTTCCCTTTGATTTCTAGAAACTGACAAATTTTTTCACGCAGCTCAAAACATCTGTTCCGTACTTTTCCTCTGCTTAACCATCTCCCCTTTGTGTGATATAGCACGTCCGCATATTCCGAACAACACTCCTTCAGAAAAGACTTGAACTGGCGGTGATTTAAACCTTGTTTAGCTCTTATAAACTTTACTACTCGTGTAATGGTGCACATGACATGTTCCATCTTCAGGGCTTTGCTACACAATGGTTGATGTATGATGCAGTGATAAACAGTTAGCTGACCTGCACAGCTCTCTTGACGCATCTTCTCCCGAATCCTGGCCACCAATCCACTCCTTTGACTGCACATTGCGGGTGCACCATCTGTCATTAGTCCCACAAGTTTATCCCAAAGTAGCTTCATTTGAGTTACACATTTGAAAACCTCTTTTTTCGTTGTGGTTTTGCCATGCATTAATTTTAATCCCCCAAAGTTCCTCCGTAATGCATAGATTAGGCTCCACTCCACAGATGAAGACTGACAGCTGGGCACTATGAGATATGTCGCTGCTCTCATCCACAGCAAGGGAGAATGCAATTAAATCTTCTCCCTTTTACATAGGCTGTCCATGTAGATTTGTGGCAAGATCTCATGCACGATCAGCTAGTGTTTCTACTAAGGCTTACATTTAATAATGCTTGCCTTTTATCCGGGCACACAACGTCGCAAACTTTGATCATGAACGTTTTGATAAACTCTCCCTCATTAAAGGGCCAGGATGATTTTATAATCTCTGCTGCCACAATAAAATTAGCCTTTACAGCAGCCTCACTTTGTGATATGGCATTTGTGATCATAGTCTGTTGTGAAACCAAACTTCTCCTCTACTTTCTGATGCTTTTGCGCTATGCCCAGGTCCTTGTACTTTGATACATCTCCAATCTGTATAGCTAGCGGCACACCAATTTCAAGCAAAACACTTACTGAGGTCCTTGTATCCTTACGCCAAACGCCACTCAGAACCCAGATTTCTGTGTAGATAGTCCCAGTAATCAAGAAAGAAGAGTGGCAGCAGATATGGTGCATACAATTTAAAAGTCCATTTTATTCCTCCATGTTAAAATCAGCAGCGAAGTTTAGACTTTGCCAGTCTTTATTGAGCTTGATAAAGACTGGCAAAGTCGAAGTGTCGCTCCTGATTTTAACATGGGGGAATAAAATGGACTTTTAAATTGTTTGCACTATATCTGCTGCCACTCTTCTTTCTTGATTACAGGTCCTTGTACTTGTCATAGTGTTTTGTTTCATAGTATCTTCTTATGTTATATTCTTTGGTTACAGCTACATTGGCTTCACACACAAGACAAACAGGTTTGTCCTTTATATTTATGAACAGACTCGTACTTCTTACTCTTCTTGAAAGTTTCTGTTTTCAAACTTTCGTTTTACCATTTTGGGAGGGGTGGACATATGCAACTGCTAGCATGAATAAATAAATGCATGATTGTAGTGTCAACCCACTAGTAGAGCATTGTGAGATTTGTAGTATTAGGCCTCCTTTAATGATCAGATGTAGGTTCAGAGCCTCTTATTGCGACCACTGTGGGCTGGTAGTGTGGTCAGGGCAAGCCCGAGGTCACTACACAGGTAATCTTGGTTGCAGTACAATGGAACAGGCAGGTAGCGGATTCGGGGAAAGCCAGAGGTCGGTACACAGAAGCAGCTATTTGTAGAAGGAGGAGCAGAAAGAAGAGGAGCTTAACTATACGCCAGGAGCTCAATAATCACGCAAAGATGTGCTAGGCCAAGTTACAAAGGGTATCTAGTCAGGAAGAAGAGTAGAGCTAATCAGGAAGGCAGGAGCAGGAACAAGGAACAGGGACAAGGGTTAGCAGGGTAGCTGTACAACAGGTGGGATAGCTTACTGGGAAGAGCCATTGCCCAGAGCAAAGAAGGTCCCAGATTTGGTCCACGGGCCAGAGTTTGACACCTTGTATGAGTCCCATAATACATATACTATGGAAAAGCTGCAAGCTTACCTGGTTACTATCAGATTCCCACGACTTCTCAACAGCCATATATCCTTAATAGATTCCCCATTACCACAGATGAGATTGAGGAATCTCTATTATCTTTGGCTAAGGTAAAGGCAGCAAGACCGAATGGTCTCCCTATCAAAATATACCATATAGAGAGATGCTAATTCTGCAGCTGTTCTCCCTTTATGAGAGGGTATTTCCAGAACACCGTTCTCTGGACTCATTTTTTGAGGCTACTATAGTACTGATATTAAAACCAGGTAAAAGCCCAGAGGAGTGTGGCTCTTTTCAACCCATCTCTCTCTTAGACTCGGATTATAAAATTCTAACCAAAATCCTGGAAACAGACTAAACCAAGCCCTTAATGACATTGCACATACCGATCAATCAGATTTTATGCCTAAGAAATGTACCTCTGATAATATTCTGATAAATGAATTCAGGCAATAACACAAATTGGTTGGAAATGGCAAAGTGATTGGACGTTGGTGTTTCTAGATGCCGCTAAGGCCTTCAACTCTGTTGAATGGCCTTAGCTGTTGGAGGGGATGTGCTGTTTCAGGTTTGGTGATGCCTTTATTAAATGGGTTCCCGTTATATACAGCACAACAGTTGCTGCAGTCTCAGTGAATGGATTGCTCTCTACATCTTTCCCCTTGAAGTAGAGGTATGCTACAGGGCTGCCCCCTTTCACTGCTTTTGTTTGTGAATACTATAGAGGGTGCCCTTCCTCTATGGTTAGCTGGGAGAATTAATTTAGTTAAAATGATAGTACTTTCCAAATTACTGGACAGTCTACAACATGTAGACACTTTTGTACCACAAAAATACCTCAACACAGTGAATTCCCTTGGGGAAATAAATTTCTTTCACAACTGTTCAATCTCCTGGACACACAGTTTTGAGTTTGTTATGGAGTCACCTGTGTACAACATCTATACATAAATGGGGTATTTGTCTCTTTTGAACAATTACACCAAAATATTTCAGATTCCCAGATCCAATTATTATAGTTTTTTGCAGCTTAGACATGCTCTTCATGCTTAATTTCCAGAGCCACACCAGTCTCTCTCTACATACTCACCTTTAGGTATTCTGCATACACAGAAGACTGGACCACAGCTACATCCTCATATATGTCAGTCTCACCAGCAGCAAATAATAAGCTTATTCAGCTATCTATCTCAGATCAGTGTTCTCTTACACCAAGTAGACTTTTCAAAATGAAAAGAGTTCCCACTCAACAATGTCATCAATGTCCTACACCTTACACAACGTTTATCCATCTACTATAGAGTTGCCCTGTGTTTCTTTTTTTGGGTGGAGGTCACGGACCTCCTTGGTCTTATAATGGTTATGCTGCTTCCACACACCCCAGAGGTCTGTTTTTCGGGATTGCTAGATGAAAAACAATGGCAACATCATGCTTCTATTTTCATTATAGCTTGTAAAGCTATTGCAATGAGATGGATGGATGGATGGATGGATGGATAGGCAACCTCCTACACTCAGTGGCGCAATATGGTTAATGCAGTACTTCCATATGAAAGAATTGTATATAAGAATAGGAAGTATCCTGATAAATTCCATAAAATATGAAATACTTGGTGCAACTTCCCAGCCATGGCCCATATGCAGAATGCATTCCAGTATTTAATGGACTTAGTACAGCCTCCTGCAACTACCCATATAGAATAATCAATATCAGTTTAAACTGCACATTATTATTAATGTTGATTTTGATATGAAAATCTCTTTTTGTACTCTTAGATTCATATTGTTTTTTATGCTTCTCCACCAACCATTATGTATGTAAACTTTGTACAAACACATCTGTATTATGTTTATGCTGCAACACTTTTATTGTATGTGTTATGTTCTAAAATTGAGTTAAAAAATTATAATGCTTATTAAGTATGCCCAAACAGGAAATATTATGGCTTCCAAAAAAGTTAATATCAGCCATCTTGTTTAAAGGCAAATTAAGAGAAAAACAGCAGCTTTCAGTGACTGGGAGTAAAACTGCAGCATAATTCTTAGAAGTATTAAAAAGCCTCCACTAGTGTTTAATTCCTGGAAAGACAACAGCATCCTGAAATATTTGTGGTCATACCCATGGAAATAAAATGCGTGGTTATGCAAATAGGGATTGTGGTAAGATATTGCATGATACCGTCATTCAGTGACCATTTACTAGTAGATACCAATTGTACACAAGTGCTTTGCAGACTGTATATGTGATTACAGTATAGTTAAGGACAGTGACCATATGTGATGTCTGCTGTGATCATAGATGCTCTCTCCTGATGGACTGCTGAGATATCTATGGCACTCTACTTCTTTAGCCATTTCCAGCCTTTGCAGCAACACAACTAATTCACTGAACAGAAAGATACAAATACACTGGCACTGACCCATCCCTCTACAAACCTCAATAGTAAATAATTAGGAGTAAATAAAGGAGTGTATAACCCATAGAGGTAATCAGAATGAAGGCCATGGTCTTCATTCTGATTACCTTTGCACCAGGTCTTTGTCAGTGCTCTGCAGTCAAAACAGTACATAGAACAAAACTGCAATCCAGTAGAGAATGAAAATGGCATCACTCACCAGATATGTAAATCCTTATATAAGTAAAAACCGAGGTATCAAGGTACAGAGAGATATGGCTAAGACTGCCATGGCCCCTGACTACTTTCTATGGCCCCTATCATATACTGACTGCTCCCCATGGCCCCCTCCTCTCTCTCAGATTGCTCACCTACGGCGCAGTTTCTTGCAGACTCTTCCTTATGCCCCCTTCCCTTCTAACAGATTGCTCCCCATGCTCCCCCCTCTCTCTCCCCCCCCAGACTGTTCCCTATGACTACTCCTCTTTCACAGTCCATGCCTCCCTCTGTTACATGGATTGCTCCACATGCCTTTCTCTCACAGTCTGCTCTTTTGTTCTCAGTCCCCTCATTACCATCTTCCACGGCACCAACTTCCTCTTCCTCTCCACTTCTTCTCAATCCATAGAGATGCATTGGGTGTAAGGCTCTCCCTATCTAGTCCTGTGACCTACCAGGAGCAACTAGACCAGACCCTTTACTATCCTGTCCTCTGCAGGACTTTGTTATGTGCCTATGATGTCAGCAAAAGTCTTGTACACCTTATACTGGTGGTTTTGCCATGATATGGGCAAAATCATGCCAAACCCTCAGTGGCTTTGGGAGGGCATGGCAAAGAATGTGTTTCAGGTTTTGCCTAAGAGAGGAAAATGCCAAGAAACCACTTTGCCTTGACCAGAGTATTTATGTACAGGGCTAGGTCAACTAAATGAATTATTGCTAAAAAGTCTAGCTACAACTCTGCAGAAAAAATCAACAGTGAACTTTTTAGAAATATATAGGAACTGTTGTTCTAACTGGACAATCTTTTTAAGGGTATATTTTCACATAGCGGAAATGCTGCAGATTTTCCGTAATGGAAAATCCCATAGCAAAATCTAAAGCATTTCCATAAAATACACCGTTAGTGTGGAATTTGACTAAAATTTCAGCAGTCACAGGTTTCTCTTTGACCTCCGAATTCTTTAAGCTTCACTCGGCACCCAGTGGCGTCTAGTGAGCACGGTGCTCCTGGTCAGGTGATGCGACTTCCTTACGCCTTTCTGCTACATGTAAATATACCATAAAGGGTTTTTTTTTAAGTCATATAAAATATGCTTGTAGTTTGATTTTCCCATGTTAGTTTTGTAATGTTAGTCCTGTGCTCTTTTGTCCTAACAACTGCTTTACTTCTATAACTCACAATTGATTGCTAATCTGCTACATTGGAAAGACCACTAATGTGAGCTATTGGATAAATGTTACAATGTTACAGTTTGCTGGTTTCAATTGAAAATGAAAGATCTGAAGGTTTAGACCATGTTTCATGTGAAATCCAATAACATCTCATCTGGTTTTCTAATAAGAAAAAATCTAGTAGGTCTTTGTGCAAGCCAAAAAATCAATAGTGTTATTATCATTCCTTCAAGTGATATGAACAGCATTGCACCTTTAGTCTTCTGAAAATACATTTTCATGCCCATTTTTCAGGGTACATTTCCACCTTGGCAACATAGTGGAACCAGTCGAATACTTCACACCTAAAATGGCTAACATATGAATTATTTGCCACCGCGCTATTACTACTGCGGGGTACTATTACTACAGCAGAGTTATGTAGCTTTAAGGATGGGAATAAACCTATATTTGCAAATAAATCACCTGTTAGTAAGTAAATTATGAATTGAGTTAATCACATATATTGACCAATGAAAAAACAACACTAGATCTACTCTTTGGTACTAATGACAAAAGTTTAGTTTCCTTGGTAAAAGTGTTTTTACCTATTTCATGCCGATCAAATGGAAAACAATGGAGAGACTTTTTGAAGTTGTGCTTGCAAAAAAAAAATTGTGACAATTTGCACTTTTTCAGCCACTCAACACTTTTCTAAAAAATACACGGGCTTAGTGAAAGGAACCACCTGCAGCCTATTTACAGTAAACTAGCATAAATGATAGCAATAAATTCTATGCTAGCTCAGAGATGGAATAGATTTGACTTTCCGGTGCATGAACAGCCAGAATAGCCAAATTTTATTAAGGGAAGTATGTTTCTTAGCAGATTTGGCGCATTTTACTCCAGCAGGGATTGCAAGTCAACATATAAAATATTAGTTTTAGCAATTGTGCTAAATGAGTTGTTTTTGTGATATGCAAACAGCATAAGGATTTGAGGCTGTACTGCTCCATACCAAAGTGGCCATTCCTGGTTCAAGGCATTATCAACCAGGCTCCATGTCAGTGTGTATTAACCCTAAAGCAATCACCTGTTATAAGTTGTTAAAAATAATACTGATCTGATTTTATTTCTGTCTTTTAATTGGTATACTGAGTAATGGCTGCCATGACACATCCCGCTATAGTTGTCATTGCCTTGTTGCATAGCATACATCCCCTGTCCTAGAATGGTTTGACTTACATTTGAATCTCTGATATCTTTGGAGATTTTCCCTCTTAAATAATGTTCAAGCACACCTTTACTACAGTTTGAGCAAGATTGCAAATTACCACAAGACCAACCCCATTCTGAATGCTGTCACCCAAAGAGAAGCATTATACTTTATTTCATCAATAGAAAACACCTAAATTACCTTTAAATACAGGAGGCAGTGTAAATCCTCAACCTTCTGCTTACCTTTATGAAATCTCCCAGGATACCTTACTAATCAATAGCACAGTTGTTATTAATAGGCATCATCTCAATACATTTCTAGCTGTTTTATTCAGATAATAAATTGCTGTTCAGAAAAAAACAAAAAGGGTTATGTGCATGAATAGTTTAATCATCGTGGTCCGCTGTGCTGGAGAGGAAGGCATGTTCACACAGGATAACAAATTATACAATCATTGATTTTTTTTTCTAAACTCTTTTCAACAATTATTAGTAGAGATGTACAATGTTTAAAGGAACTGAGAATTCCATGAGAAGTCCCACTGGTACTAAGATTTAACAATATACTTCTACACAAAAGGCTGATACACCTGTCTTAATATGATTCCCACAGGCGCAAGATGTGTAAAAAACTTTTTTTTTTTAAATAAATCTTTTTATTAGTAAGATTTTTCAATAATAGTGTACAAGATACAACAAATGACATCCATATACAGTATGTTTTTCGGTCAAGATTGCAGCCGATGTATCTAGTTATACAGATAAAGATTATTGCAATCAGAAATAACTTTGGACGTCGTGTAACGTGGGACACTGTCGGGATACTAGGCTCTGTTCTTGTTGCGTCTTCCACTTATATCCCGATTGTCTCCGTAGGTTTTTAACAAATACGAACTAGGGGGTGAAAGGTAAGTTGGGAGAGGAAGGTGGGGGGTGGGTGGATTGTGGGGTAGTAGGGGGGGTATCTCCATATATATTTTAATGCAAGATTTTACTTACTTTCACTGTCTTCCCATCATACTCCTCGGGTGTGGGACTGATCCACTCCGGGGGTTGTCAGGGGCTTTCTCACATCTCATCTGGCTCCGCCTCAACGTCCGGGGCGCGTCTCACGTTTTTATAACCCTGGGTGGCTGGGCCCCTCTCCAATGAAGGATAGAGGTCTGAGGTTCCTTTTGGTCAGGGCACTACGGCCTGTGCCGATTTTCCCAACGTTTTGTTATCTATTTTGGGGTACCAACGTTCGCTTCCACAGCTCCCAGTCCTTCATGAATTTGTCATGGGTATTTCGTTTCCAACTAGTAAGTTCTTCTAGATTGTAGATTAAGTCTACTCTATCCTTCCATTGGGACACCGTGGGTGGATGCTTTTGGAGCCACATAGCCGGAATGAGTGCTTTAGCTGCGTCAATGAGGATAGCGATCAAATTGTCCTTAAGGGGATGAAATGTGGCTGTTGGCTTCCATAGAAAAATTATTTCAGGTAGTAATACAAAGTCTGGCTTAATGCTTTTAATCGCAGCTTCGACCTCCCTCCAGAAGGCGGAGAGTACTGGGCAATCCCACCATATATGTCTGTGAGAGCCCTCATCTGCGTCGCATCTCCAGCACTTTTCCTGTGTAGTTAGTTTATGTGAGTAAAGCCACTGTGGGGTCCTGTGCCATCTCGCCAGTGTTTTATAGTGGCCTTCTTGCGAGAGGACACACGGTGAGAGTCCAAAAGCTAATCTCAGTATTATTTTTGTGCCTTCCGGGGTAATTGTAATATTTAGCTCACGTTCCCAAGAGCTAAGATAGGCTGGTTTGTAGCTTGTGGTGGGGGAGATAAATTTCTTGTGAAGGTTGGCTATTAGTTTGCGTTTAGGAGCCCCTTCTAAAAAGAATTTTTCAAATGCTGTTGTGGGTCTTGTAGATCTAAACCCCTTAAAGAATTTCTCTATGGTTCTGGTTATGTGAGCTTCTTGCAGGAAGGACAGGTGAATGTCTGGTGCCAATAGGCGAAGGGCCTCCCCTGGGCTGTTACTGCTCAAGTGTTGCAGGTCGCCCAGGTTGGTACCTGTGCACCTGTTCCACAAGCTTCTAACACTGGGGTCTGAAGTGATGCCTAGGAGGGGACAGATGGTATTCAGGGGGGCCATTGGAGAGGGGTCTGGGCCAACCGGGTCCTCAGCATGTCCCAGGTCTCGCAGGGGGCCCTCAGCAATAGGTTGAACTCCTTGGAGGTGTATCTATGCCTGGTCGGATGCCATAGGTCCTCCATCATAGTCTCCCCGTGTGTATTGCCTGCCAAGGCCTGAATAAGGGGGTCTCTTGCCGCATGAGTCAAATCCACCCAGTTGCTGAGCTGAATGGCTCTGTATATGTCCGGGATATTTGGCATGTCGATCCCCCCTTCCCCTCTCCTTTTAGTCAATAAGCTATAGGCTATGCGTGGTCTTTTTTGCTTCCAGATGTAGCTTGAGAATAGTTTACGTAGGGAATGGAAGAAAGTTTGAGGGATGTGGATAGGCAACATCCTTAGCTTGTATGTAATAATGGGAAGTACATATGATTTAACTATATTTTTTCTTCCTAGCCACGAAATGTACGGTAGGTCATATCGTCTCAGTAAGTTCTTTATTTGTGGAAGAACTGGTTGGAAGTTAGTCATGTATAGATTTTCCGCTTTCTTTGTAATTTTTACCCCTAAGTATTCAATCAAGCTCTCCACCCAGGAGAAGGGTGATTTGAGTTTCAGGGTGGTGCTCTGTTTTGCTGGTACGGATACATTGAGTATAGTAGACTTAGAATAATTTATTTTAAAGTCTGAGAAGTTACTAAATTTCTCAAGGATTGTGACCAATTTTGGGATCCCTCTCATTGGGTTGGACACTAGAAACATGATGTCGTCAGCGAACGCCGCTGACGACAGTTGATGCTGGCCGGCCTTAATGCCTTCTATGTCCGGGTGCAATCTAACTTCCTGTAACAGGGGCTCGAGTGCCAGGACGAACAGGGACGGGGATAGCGAGCACCCCTGTCTCGTTCCGTTCCGGATCGTGAAGGGGAGAGAGAGGGAGTTGTTAATCCTCAGTCTCGCGTAAGTATTGCTGTATAGAGAAAATATTGCCGATATCCAATCCTTTGGGAAGTTAAAGTTTGCCAAGACTCTTTCTAGGTACAACCAGTTCACGCAGTCGTACGCCTTTTCGGCGTCGGTACCTATTAAGACTAGAGGGATTTTGCGAATTTGTGCGAGTCTCATCGCATGTAGCAGTTTATGGCAATTGTCTTTCCCCTCTCTCCCCTTCACGAACCCCGCCTGCTCCTTATGGACCAGGGCTGGAACCAAATCCTCCATTCTTTTCGCTAAAAATTTTGCCCAAAGTTTCTCATCCATGTTAATGAGAGAGATAGGTCTGTAATTGGAGCATATTTCAGGATCCTTATTTTCCTTGTGTATGAGGGTGATATGCGCCTCCAAAGATTGTTTTGGAAGCTCCTCTCTCTGCATCAAGGAATTAAAGAGATCTTTCAGCTTGGGAATTAAGCTTTTTCTAAAGGTCTTATAATAGTTAGCTGAGAAGCCATCCGGCCCTGGACTCTTGCCTGATGGGCTAGAGGTAATTAGGTCTTCCACTTCTTGATCTGAAGCTGGCATGAGTAAGGTTTGGGTGGCCTCTTCTTCTAACTTAGGAAGTTTTAGGGATCTTAGATACTCATTGATATTCTTTTTTAATAATTCTTGTTCTGTTGGGTTAGGTTGGTCTCTTAGGTTGTATAATTTGTTGTAGAATACTTGGAATGCTTTAGCTATTTCCCTGGTTGTGGTTACTACTTCCCCCCCCCCCTGAACTCTAATTGCGCTAATGTGATTTCTGGTTTGGGATTTCTTAAGTAATGTTGTCATATATTTGCTACCTTTATTCCCCTGCATATAGACCGACTGTTTGAGGAATAAATGTTTTTTGTTGAATCTCGATCTGATCAGTCGCCCCAATTCTCTCCTTTTCTCTGTTAGTTCTGTCAGGTTATTATTTTTAGCTAGAGAGTATTTGGCTGTCCTCTCCAATTTTGCTATTTGATTAAGAAGAGTATCTATTTCTTGGTTCAGTTGTCTTTTTCTTTTAGTCCCAAGGGCAATGATTCCCTCATGTAGGCCTTGTGGGCCTCCCAAATTATGGGAGTCTTCACGTCCTTGCTATCATTCAGCTGAAAGTACTCTTCTAGGAGTTCTGAGAGTTTTTGCCTGTCCTCTTCTCTATCTAGGAGAGTGTCGTTCATTCGCCATACCCACTCTTTTGGACCCTCGTGTATAATCTCGACGTCTACGTGTACTGGAGCGTGGTCTGACAATGATATAACATGTATTTTAGCCCGTTTTATATTTGGGAGGAGGGTGCTCGATATGCATATATAATCGAGTCTTTGGTAGGACCTATACTGCTGTGAGAAGTGGGTGTAGTCCCTATCCGAGGGGTTTAGCGTCCGCCAAACGTCCACCAAGCCCAAGTCTCCCATGGCCTCAATTGCTTTACTCAGGCGACCCTGCGGGACCTGGGATCTACCCCTGGAGGAGTCAAGGTGAGGGTTAAGGGTTACCTTTAGGTCCCCTCCTAGTATTATCACACCATTTGCGAACTCTTTGAGGATATTAATCTGTTTAGATAGCCATTCCGCTTGATGGGTATTAGGGGCATACAGGTTTGCAATAGTTATTTTTACCCCGTTTAAGGTGCCTTTTAGGAATAGGGGCCTCCCCTCTTCGTTGGAGTATTCTGACTGAAGAGTGAAATTGACTGATCTATGAAATAAAGTCAATACACCCTTGGAAGCCGATCGGGGGTGGGAGCTGTGGAAGCAATGCGGGAACTGTTTCCCCGGGAGGGTTAGGCGTCTGTCTCCTTTGAAATGCGTCTCCTGAAGGAGCAGGATTTTTGTTTTGTACCTTCTTAGTAGTTGGGATACTCCATACCTCTTCCGTGGTGTTTTGAGGCCCCGGACGTTGAAGGACGTGCACCTCAGAGATTCCGCTTCATGGACGGTGTGAGAAACGTCTCCCTGCATCTACGGAGTAAGACAATGAAATTAAGCTCAAAAATATAAAGAGGTTATGTAAGTTGTTGGTGGATTTGTGTGTTGAGGGCTCAGATATCCCCGGAGACCTCTGGAATGTGGTATTCTTGTGTCTGCAGTGTATGCTTATCTCCGGATGGAGTTTTGTCGGGAATAAGGGGGAGTGGAGATTCTGGGGTAAGGTAAGGGAAGTGCGGGGAAGCGAGGGTAGGAGGAGAGGTTAGGGTGTGAGTGGGGGGGTTTACACCCACAACAAATAGACAAACAAACAACATTATCTATCCCACTATAGGTGAGATGTACGGACAATAATTGGGTTAAAGGTTACCCTCGTCTGTCGGTTGGCGGTGTAAACTATATATCGTTAACTGTAAATAACACTCAAAATGCCTGATCGGGTTTAGACAGACAGGCGCCCCTTTTTGTATATGGGCCATGGTGCTTGAACTATCGTAGGAGGGCGAAGGTGCCCTGGGCATGTTGGGGTATGTGGGGGGGGTGAAAGGGGGACTCCGCCTGTGCCGGCCAGTCCGGGATGTCGATGCCGAGGGCAAAATAGAGGGGGTAAAGTCCTGCAATGGCCTTTTATGGCGGTAGTCCTATGATGATCCAAGTCCTCAAATCCAGACTCGTTTCAAGGGGGGGATCTCGAGGGGGGATCCCTCATGGATTGTCTCCTGCATTATCTTCTCTAGATTTTTTCTTGTTTTTGTTTCTAGGCGACCTCGCATATGTCGCTACGCTCCAATTTTCTGCAGATGGTAGGTGAGGCAGGTCCGGGAAGTCCGGTAAGGGGAGCCAGTTCGGTAGGTCGAAGGACTCCAGCTCCAAAAACTTCCAGCTGCTCTGTAGATCACTTGGTGTTCTGATATTAACCCTCTTCCCTTTGTAGGTCACCCCCAGGCCAAAGGGAAATAGCCACGCATATTTGGCATTTTTAACCCTTAGGCCTTAGTCAGACGGGCGTTTTTTTGCGCGATTTGCGGATCGCATGACGGATGCGCATCCGCAAATCGCATGACCGGTGCCCGAAAATCGCCCGAAAATCTGCTCCTAGCCGCGTTTCATTAGAAACGGGCCGGAGCTGTCCAGCGCATTGCATTCAATGGAGCCGGCAATACAGCCGGCTCCATTAAAAAGCAATGCGCTGCGGGCGAGTGTGGGATGAATTGTCGGGAAGGGCTTAAATATATAAGCCCTTCCCTGCAATTCATCCAGAAAAGTGTTAAAATAAAAAATATATATATACTCACCTGCTCCCGGCAGCCGGAGTTCCGCGCGGCCGGCCTGCAGTGGGTGTGAAAGGGGTGTGAGTCAGACCTGCCTCTGATTGGCTCAGCGGGGGGCAGGTCTGACTCACACCCATTCATGAATTCATGAATGGATGTGAATCAGACCTGCCTCTGATTGGCTCAGCGGTGAGCCAATCAGGGGGCAGGTCTGACTCACACCCCCTTCACACCCACTGCAGGCCGGCCGCGCGGAACTCCAGCTGCCGGGAGCAGGTGAGTATATATATATTTTTTATTTTAACACTTTTCTGGATGAATTGCAGGGAAGGGCTTATATATTTAAGCCCTTCCCGACAATTCATTCCGCGCACGCCAGCAGCCCATTGCTTTCAATGGAGCCGGCTGTATTGCCGGCTCCATTGAATTCAATGGGCAAACATCTTTCTTCTCTGCCACAGCTGTTACAGCTGTGGCAGAGAAGAATGATTTGTCTTCTATATGTTCTCAATGGGGTCGGCGCTGCTGCCGCCGGCCCCATTGAGCGCATATAGAGAAGAGAACAGGAATCGCAGATCGCAGATAGGTGCGATCTGCGATTTCTGTTCTATAATTTATCGGACGAGCGCATAAAAAGCGCTCATGTGTCCGATACCATTGCAAAGCAATGGTTTTAAAAAATCGCCGGACGCATGCGCATGCGCAAATCGCGCGAAAAAACGCCCGTCTGACTAAGGCCTTAAAGTGTCCAATAGGGGCCTTAATAGCCGTCTCTTGGCTAGTGTGGTAGGGGATAAATCTTGGTACAGGTGTATCGCGGCACCTGCATACTGCAAGCCCCTGTGATTTCTTGCTGCCTCTAAGATGGCCACAGCGTCTGGGAAGGCTAGCAGTTTACATATCAGATCCCTTGGGGGTTCCCCCACTGCCGGTTGTGGACGTAGGGCTCTATAGGCTCTTTCTATGGTCATTGAAGTGGCTTTTTTTGGGCCCACAAGTGATGTGAAAATTTCCAGGATGACTTTAGGGAGGGCTTCCATCGCCCACGTCTCTGGGACCCCCTTTATACGAACATTGCTCCGGCGGCTGCAGTTTTCCAGGTCCTCCTGCATTAGGAGGGACCTGTTGAGGTGGTAATGCTGCGCCTTTAGAGCCTGTGAAAGTTCTATTGCATGGGAGGTAATGGCTGCTGTTGATCCCTCCAGGTCCTCTACCCTCCTCCCCATGTGTCTTATCTCTTCTTTTATTACTGTCAGTTCAGCAAGGACTGGGCTCATGGCTTTGCTGATGAGATCCCTCATAAATCCTCTTGAAACCCCTTCCTCCTCCTCCCCCTCTGAGGACGACTCGCATTCTCTCCCGGCCGGAGGTGCTGCTGTGGCTGCCGGCGCCATCTTACTTGGAGCATGTGGAGAGCGGGCGGCTGTGAGGCGTCTGTTTCTCTGTCTCAGCGACGGAGCAGCTTCACCATGCGGCCATCGCTCTCCGCGGTCAGGCTCCGCCAAGATAAGGTTGCTTTAGAGGAACCGAGGAATAACATATGTATACACATAGAGGAGCATTAGATTCTCCTCTGGCTGCATGCACTGATGGCCCTCTGCAAAATGTGCCACCCCTCCACCGCTCCTCACTTAGGAACTAAAGAATGCTCACGCCAAATTTCATGCTTGTATGACTCCGGGAAGTTACATTACGTAGAGGTGTAGTTAGAATTGAATAATCGAGTTGTGACATCTTTACTTTTCCTATTTCAGACCAAAAGAATGCTTCTACCAAATTTCATGTTTGTATGACACCAGGAAGTTTGAGAATTAGATTAGGTACATTAAACAGGGGTGCCAATATTTTTGCACTTAGCATTGAAAAGTCGTGTTGTGACCCCTTTACTTTTCCTATATAGGACCTAAAGAATGGTCATGCAAAATTTCATGTTTGTACAACACCGGGAAGTTAGAGAATTAGATTGGGTACATTACATAGGGGGTGCCAATACTTTTGCACTTAGCATTGAATAATCAAGTTGTGACCCTTTACTGTTTCAATTTAGGACCTAAATAATGCTCCTGACAAATTTCATGTTTGTACGACATTGGGAAGTTAGTCGCAAGTCAGTCAGTGAGGGCTTTCACCTTTATACGAGTAGAATACAAATGATTATGCACTAAGATCTTATTAGTCTTATAAGACACATTAAAACAATATATTGATTTTGTTGTGTTGAGGTTAGGCTTTCTTCATCAGATTTAGATTAGTAGAGCTCTTAAGTCAACAATGCTGGTGTAGATATGTGATTCATATCTAGCTTTTGATTAATAGTCCATTAGGCAGTGGCTGTTCCAGCAGAGTAAAATTTCAGCAGAGAAGTTCAAGTAGATTAATTGCAACTAGACTGATTTAATCCAGCCTTCGACAGTATATATTCACCTGCCGTGTTAATGAAAGGCATATTTGTAGCTTTCATTTAAAAACCATATAGTTATAGAAAAATCTTCATCATTATCTGATTATTGCATGAATGGGACACAGATAATTGCCATTACAAGATTAGCACTGCTGAGCATGACATTCCCTCTGACTACCAGGAAGATGTCTGCTCCAGTGAGAAGATGAATAGGAGCGCTGGCTAGACAGGGCCTGGTAGTAGGAAACTCGAGCATCAGGAAGATAACACACCGTTCAACCATCCTGGTCTTTGTGACTAATTTGTAACACAACAGTGTGTTGTCTTTCTGATGCTCAAGTTCAACACATCAGGGATTTGGTTAACAGACTACTGGGAGGGGCTGGTGAAAATTCAGCAATCATGGTACACATTGGCACCAAAAATAAAGTTAGAGGTGGAAGGTCCTTAAAATTATTTTAGGGAACAAGGATTTAAGCTCAGGGCGAGAACCTCCAAAGTAGTATTTTCTGAAATATTACCTGTGCCACACCAGAAAGCCAGCGAGAGATGAGGGAGATAAACAAGTGCTTCAACAGTTGGTGTAGGAAGAAAGGGTTTGGGTTCCTGTTGGCTACAGGTTCTACTGTAGGGATGGGCTGCATATCAATTGGGGGTTGTAGCTGTGCTGTTGGAGAAAATGGCTAGAAGATTGGAGAAGTGTTTAAACTAGGGACTGGAGAAAAGGCACCCAGAGTGATAGAGGGCATGATAGTGTAGACAGTTAGAATTTTAGAACAGTTAGTAGGGATACATGTAATATATAAAAAATGCCAAAAATCTCTCAACTGGTGACTAATGCTAGAAGTCTGACCAATAAAGTTGACAAACTGGAAGTAATGATGTCTCAAGAAAACTATGAAATAGTAGGGACAATGGAGAACTGGTTGGACCACATCTGACTGGGTGGTTAACTTACAGAGTTAAAGTCTTTTTAGAAAGGGATCGTAAAAAACAGAAAGGAAGAGGGCTTTGTGCAAAATCCTGTTAAAAATCGCACACTATGGGAAGATATATGTGAGGGAGATGAACATGTGGAGTATCTAAGAGCAGAGATACACAGAGGAAAAAATATAATAAAATTCTCATAGGGTTTTCTATAGAACAATGAATATAACAGAAGCTGCTTAAATATAAACCAACAGACCTCAGAGGGGTGCAGGTTGGGGGACACCTGGTAAAAGGTGACCGTAATATAATAAATTTCCACATGTCTTTTAATAGTAAATTTTATCAGAAAGCTACAAAAATACTAAGGCAGAATTTAAAGAGCTTAGAAATGCTCTTAACCATATCAACTGGGACTGTATCCTCGAAAATAAGAATACAAACAGTTAGGCCACCTGTCCATGGCCGCGACAGAATATTGCAAGTGATATAGGTCTATGCGATGAGCCTATATTAATGATTTTAATCATGCAAGCGGAAAATCGCTATGATTCTCCGCTCATGTGCGGTACACTGCGCTTTCCATAGTTATTCTATGAAAAGCGTGTCATGCGATAAATCCACGTGCGATTTATCGCCGAGGATCTCGCTATGACACCTCACCTGTGGACAGCCAGCCTTATTGAGAATTTTTGAAAAGCATCTTAAATATTCACTGTGAGTAGTTACTACCTTACAGGAAAAAAAGGTTAGGAGAAAACCAATGTAGCCCAATAAAGATGTAAAGGGAGCAATAAACAACAAAAAGAAAGCATTTAAACTACTAAAATAAGAAGGCAAACTTTAAGGAAAAAAACAAATTATGTAAAAAGCAGATAAAAGCAGCAAAGGTGAAGACAGAAAGACTCATTGACAGAGAGAGTAAAACTAATCCTAAACTGTTCTTCAACTATATAGATAGAAAAGAAAATTAATATTGAAAGTGTTGGCCCTTTAAAAAATAATGTAGGAAAAGTTGTAGAGAGTGAGGAGGAGAAAGCTATTACATAGTCTTTTCACCAGTGTATTCACTCAGGAAAATGAAATGTCAGGTGAAATGCAGAGTTATAAAGTAAACTCTCCATTAAATGTCACCAGTCTATCCCAGGAGGAAGTGCAGAGCTATCTTAAACAGATTAAAATAGAAAAATTGCCAGGCCCCCATGGCATACACCCAAGGGTTCTAAGGGAATTAAGTAATGTCATAGTACGATCATAGTTTCTTATATTTAAGGAATATATAGCAGCAGAGTGTGTGCCACTGGAATGGTGCATAGTAAATGTGCAAATATTCAAAAAGAGGTCAAAAGAGAACCTGTTAACTATAGGCCGATAAGTCTAACTTCTATTGTGGGTAAAACATTTGAGGGCTTCTAAGATATGCTAACCTGAAGTACCTCAATGAAAATAGCTGTATAACTCCATATCAGCATGAGTTTATGCAAGTTCACTCCTGTCAAACCAATATGATTAGCTTCACCAAGGAGGTACATTCTAGATTGAACTGGGGAGAGTTAATGGATCATGTATACCTTCATTTTTTCAAAGCATTCAATACTTTGGTACATAAAAGGTTGGAATATAAAATAAGAATGCTTGGTCTGGGTGAGAAAGTGGGTAAGTAACTGGCTCAGTGATAGAAAGCAGAGGGGGATTATTAATGGTGCATACTCTGATTGGGTTACTGTTACTACTGGGGGACCACAGGGGTCGGTTTTTATTCTTTTTAATATAATACTGGTAGAAGGATTGTACAATAAAATATCAATATTTGCAAATGGTGCAAAACTATCTAAAGAAATTAACACAAAAGACGACAAAATGTGGATATTTGTGGACAAATGGATCTGGATACGTTGGGTGTTTGAGTAGAAAAGTGGCAAATGAAAACTGATAAATGTAAGGTTATGCACATGGGCAAGGGAGATACGTCACCATTACAAACTAAATGGAAAAACCACTGGGCAGAATTAACATGGAAAAAGGACCTGGGAATTGTCATTAAAGGGGTTGTCTTGCGCCGAAACGTTTTTTGTTTTTTTTCCATAGGCCCCCCGTTCGGCGCAGGACAACCCCAAGGGATGTGTTAAAAACAAACAAACATATTACTTACCCGAATCCCCGCTCTGCGACGTCTTCCTTCCTTCTTCTTCCTTCACCAAGATGGCCGCCGGGATCTTCACCCACAATGCACTGCGGGTCCTTTCCCATGGTGCACCGTGGGCTCTGTGCGGTCCATTGCCGATTCCAGCCTCCTGATTGGCTGGAATCGGCACACGTGACGGGGCAGAGCTACGCGATGACGCATAGAAGGGGGCGGAGCCAGAACGCCGCTCGTGCCGGACGGAGCAGAAGGGGAGAAGACCGCACAGCGCAAGCGCGTCTAAAAAAGCAAGAAGACATCAGAATTAGACGGATCCATGAAGATGAGGACGCTAGCAACGGAGCAGGTAAGTGAATAACTTCTGTATGGCTCATGTTTAATGCACGATGTACATTACAAAGTGCATTAATATGGCCATACAGAAGTGTATAACCCCACTTGCTGCCGCGAGACAACCCCTTTAACTGTAAACTTGACTGGAGTCAAATAGGATCATGGGGTGTTTTAAGAGAAGTATATGGGCACATGATGTGAACATTGTTTTTCCTCTTTAGAAATAATTGGTTAGACCAAAAATTGGGTAGAGATTTTGTCACTGGTACTTAAGAAGGACATATCAAAGCCTGAGTGGGTACAAAGTGGGTAACTAAAGTAATAAATGGAATGGGCAAACTACAATACCCAGAAAGGTATTTATCAAAATTGAATTAAATCACATTAGTAAAAAGACGGCTGAGGGGCGATCTAATGACTCTATATAAATATATCAGGGGTCAATTCAGAGATTTCTCCAGCAACCTATTTATACCAAGGACTGTGACTGTAACAAGGGGGCATTCTCTAGATCTAGAGGAAAGGAGGTTTCTACATCAACATAGAAGGGGGTTCTTACTGTAAGAGCAGTACGACTATGGAAGTCTCTCTATGGAAGGGGGTGATGGCGAACTCACTAAAAAAGTTTAAGAGGGGCCTGAATAATAACAAGGATGAATAGGACAGCACCTGAATATATAATATGTAGAGATGAGCGAGCATACTCGTCCGAGCTTGATGCTCGTTCGAGTATTAGGGTGCTCGAGATGCTCGTTACTCGAGACGAGCACCACGCGGTGCTCGTCTCGATTAAA
Source organism: Eleutherodactylus coqui (assembly GCF_035609145.1). Lineage (NCBI taxonomy): Eukaryota > Metazoa > Chordata > Amphibia > Anura > Eleutherodactylidae > Eleutherodactylus > Eleutherodactylus coqui. The sequence goes on along the minus strand of NC_089837.1, from coordinate 259,114,553 downwards.
CGAGCACTAACCATTGAATTCAATGGAGCCGGCAATACAGCCGGCTCCATTGAAAGCAATGGGCTGCCGACTAGCGCGGGATTAATTTTCGGGAAGGGCTTAAAAGTATAAGCCCTTACCTGAAAATCATCCTAAAATGTGTAAAAAGTAAAAAAAAATATATACTCACCTTGTCCCGGCAGAACGATGTTAGCCCATTGAATTCAATGGAGCCGGCAATACAGCCGGCTCCATTGAAAGCAATGGGCTGCCGGTGATCGCACAATGAATTTTCGGTAAGGGCTTAAATATATAAGCCCTTCCCTGCAATTCATCCAGAAAAGTGTAAAAATAAAAAAAAATATATACTCACCTTGTCCCGGCAGACGGAGTTCAGCTGCAGCCAGCTGGAAGTTCTCCTGAACTGCTCTCTGTAGTATTCAGCAGCCGGGGATTTAAAATCCCCGCCTGCTGAATGAGCTGCCTCTGATTGGTCACAGCCTGACCAATCAGAGGCAGATCTCACTCCACCCATTCATGAATTCATGAATGGGTGAGTGAATGCTGTCTCTGATTGGCTCAGCGCAGCTCTCAGCTGAATGACAGCAGTTCAGCACCACAGTGCAGGGGACAGCAGGAGAAGACGCGGCTGTGCCCCGGCAGCTGAAGGGAGGTGAGTATCTATTTTTTTTGTTTTTTAAATCACTTTTAATTCATTTCCAGGGAATGGCTTATATCTAAAGCCCTTCCCTGAAAAAGAATTCAGGTGTGCCAGCGGACCATTGTCTTCAATGGAGTCGCCGGCAGCAGCAGCGGCTCCATTGAAGAGAATGCCTGCATTTTTATTCTTTTTTACACTAAAATCTTTCATTTTCAGGTAAGGGCTTATATTTTTAAGCCCTTACCGAAAATTCATCCCGCGCTCGCCGGCAGCCCATTGCTTTCAATGGAGCCGGCTGTATTGCCGGCTCCATTGAATTCAATGGGCTAACATCGTTCTTCTCTGCCACAGCTGTTACAGCTGTGGCAGAGGAGAACGATCTTAAAGGAGATGTCCCGCGCCGAAACGGGTTTTTTTTTTTTTAAACCCCCCCCCCGTTCGGCGCGAGACAACCCCGATGCAGGGGTTAAAAAAACCACCCGCACAGCGCTTACCTGAATCCCGGCGGTCCGGTGACTTCAATACTTACCGCTGAAGATGGCCGCCGGGATCTTCTACCTTCGTGGACCGCAGCTCTTCTGTGCGGTCCACTGCCGATTCCAGCCTCCTGATTGGCTGGAATCGGCACGTGACGGGGCGGAGCTACACGGAGCCCCTCTCTGGCACGAGCGGCTCCATAGAAGAAAGCTGAAGACCCGGACTGCGCAAGCGCGGCTAATTTGGCCATCGGAGGCCAAAAATTAGTCGGCTCCATGGAGACGAGGACGCCAGCAACGGAGCAGGTAAGTATAAAACTTTTTATAACTTCTGTATGGCTCATAATTAATGCACAATGTACATTACAAAGTGCATTATTATGGCCATACAGAAGTGTATAGACCCACTTGCTGCCTCGGGACATCTCCTTTAATGCTGACATAATTTAAATTTTTTTATTTTTAAACATTTTAGGATGATTTTCAGGTAAGGGCTTATATTTTTAAGCCCTTCCCGAAAATTCATCCCGCGCTCGCTGGCAGCCCATTGCTTTCAATGGAGCCGGCTGTATTGCCGGCTCTATTGAATTCAATGGGCTAACATCGTTCTTCTCTGCCACAGCTGTTACAGCTGTGGCAGAGGAGAACGATCTTTATGCTGACAGTGCGGGGGGGGGGGGGGGGATCTCACTCTTGCCACTATTGTGGCTTAATAGTGAGACCTCGGAGCCCGAAATGCAGCCCTGCATGTTGCTCCTCGCCTGCCCTATCCATTTCTGTGTTTTTTACATGACTTTGGTGATTTGCTAAGATTTTCACAATTGAAAACCTTAACAGAGCACCAGTCATATACAAAAATGCTCGAGTCGCCCATTGACTTCAATGGGGTTCGTTACTCGAAATGAACTCTCGAGCATCACTGAAAATTCGACTCGAGTAACGAGCACTCGAGCATTTTGGTGCTCGCTCATCTCTAATAATATGCACAATGTTGTGTGAAGCACAATTAGGACTTACCTGGTGCTTAGCGGGGTTACTATTGCAGGACGTATTGCTGGAGTCCCAGTTTGCATTGATAATTCCTTTTTGTCCAGTGGTCCCAGGGTCTTGAGAAGAGTTAGAAGCACAAGGAGAGCGCAGGGGCAGTGCCACCCATTTCTTATATAGAATGGGTGCTATATATTAATGCTATGAGGTGCGTTTCGAAATATGAGCAGTGAAACCTGTGTATGTGCTCCTGTGGTGTCCTGCAGCGACCAAGACATGAGGCCCACACTGAGGAGCTGGCAGGGGTTGAAGTGTCACTTGTCACGGTGGCTCTACCAGACTTATCCCCGGGGAAGGGGCGCATGGAACCTCAGCCAAAGCCTCTTCCAGGCAACGCTGGGACAGCAGTTACCTGTATAAGTGTGGTGAACTTGAAGTTGTCATGCATGACGCCACCGTTCTTTCACACCGTTGAGTATCTGGCAGTTGAATAAAGAGAGTCCACACACACAATTGGAACTTGATAACTCAGTCACTGGGAACGGACAATGACCGGTAAACTTTTATGTATAACTAGCATACAATAGAGGAGGCGGAGCCAAGCTATGCAGGAGTGAGGAAGCAGAAGCCCTGGGCTCCCGCTGCGACCGCCGACAAAACCGACCTAAAAGCAGAGCCAGACTAACGAGAGAACCCAGGGGACATCATGGTGAAGCGGAGGGGCACCGGGAAGCAGCCAGACGCCGTGGATGAAGTTCCCCCTACAATCCAGCGATACTTCGGGAGCCGCGGAGCGGCGGCCCCCCCCTCCAAGATGGCGCCGGATCATGTGCGGCCGGCGCTGAGCTCAGCAGAGAGCGAGGGAGAAGAATGCAGGACCCAGGAAGAAAGAAGAGCTCCGGAAGCCGGCGGGACAACACAGGCAGATAAGTACAAAGACACAGCCTGTACTAGCCAGTCTCCACACACGCCGGCGAGCGCCCACACTAAGCAGGGCACACAGCAGGAAAGTAAAGGGGAGAACCTCCCCAAGCATAATGTCTCACCCCACCACCCCTCCCCCACAAGGGACCATGAACCCCCTAACAGCCCAGAAGGCAACCTGGGCAAAAAACAGAACCCTCACACGGAGGATGCAGGGGAGGGGGAAAGAGGCAGCAGCAGCCCACAGGAGGGGAGCCATAACCAGAACCCCACACACAAGGTCCGCAGGAAGACAGCCATAGCAGCACGACCTAAAACACCCAGACAGAGCTCACAAGGCAGAGACCCCTCGTCAGAGGACGAGTGGGATTGGAGGGACCACCTGCGTGCTTTACCGACTAAAAGTGACTTTCAGAGGTTGGAGGCCTCCCATAAGGAAGCCATGCACACACTGCAACAAGAGATAAAGCAAGTGGGCATTAGGCTAAATACAGTGGAGGAAACACAAGAGAAAGTCCTTACCACGCTAGACACACATAGCCAAGCAATAAACGCACAGGCCTTGCAAATGGCAGACATCCTGACCCATATAGATGACATTGAGAACCGCCACAGGCGGAATAATCTACGTCTGAGGGGCTTATCGGAGGAGGTCTTGCCGGCGCAGCTGGAGGACTGGGCCCGCAACTTCTTCGGCTCACTGCTGCAAAGGGGACCGGAAAGCCCGATTGAAATTGACCGAATCCATAGGACTCTAGGCCCAAAACCAGATAACCCAAAGAGACCACGGGACGTAGTCTGTCGTATCCACTACTATAAAGATAAAGAAGCTATCATTAAAAAAGCGCGGGAAAAAAAGGATACTATAACGCACAACGGGACCCCCATAGAAATATACCCAGATTTGGCCCACCGCACGCTGCAATTATGTAGGGCGGTGAGGCCAATTCTAGATGAACTCAGAGCAAACAATATCCTGTATAGATGGGGGTACCCGTTTCAACTCATAGCATCAAGAAACGGGAAAACGGCATTTTTCAAATCGCCTGCGGATCTGCCAGGATTCTTGGGGACCCTAGAATTACCCATGGTAAAGATCCCAGATTGGCCCTATGTACCTGCCCTACCCACTGAACCCCCGAGAGAGTCATCGCAAGAAGCCAGGTCACGCAGATCCAGGCCCCCCGAGACCAACAATAGAGCAAAACGTTGATCACAAGCACGCAGAAGAATACAGGCGATAAGAAGAGTTATGGAGAAATAACATTGAACTGCGCAGAAAGCGCAAATCGGGCCTTAATTACCGAATATTGATAGACCTCGGATGAAGAAATATCTTGTTGGAGGGAGGAGGGTCACCTGGGTTCGAAGTTTAACGCGTTTAAAAGCACAGTTTATGTCATGGTTAAATAAGCAATATAGTTTATATGATAGATAAGATATGTTAGTTTATCACCGAGATTAGGGTCGGGATGCCGGCGGGAGCGGCGGGAGGGGGGGGGGCGCTCTCTAATGCGTGGCACTTCACCTCACGGGATGGACGCTGCTCACGCATCGTCCGCAGCCAACCTCAGGCTGAGTCCCCACCAAGCCAGATTGGAGTCCTGGAGTCCAATCGACAGAAAATTGACTTTCTGTCACCTACCCCCATATCCTATTTTCTTTCTACCTCTTATCTTTTTCCTTCAGTCTTCAGAGATCCAGAGCCTCGTGGAAGTCTCAGACATAGCTCGTCCTTGGAGCCGCCCACCACCAAAAATAACACACCATGGCTAATCTAACTTTTTGTACATACAACGTCAGGGGAGTGAACGCACCAGCCAAACGGGGCCAGATTTTGGCACATCTACATAAAAAACAGATTAAGATAGCCCTCCTCCAGGAGACGCACTATAAAACAGGGCAAATACCAAAAGTCAATAATCGACACTACACTAATTGGTATCATAGTACTCACCCGGAAAAGAGAATCTGTGGAGTGTCGATTGCTATACATAGGTCCCTCCCACACATAGTATTGGACACAAAAGTTGATAATGAAGGGAGGTATATATTCCTAAAGCTCGACCTGGGGGGACATATAATAACAATAGCTAATGTGTATTTCCCTAACTCCAGACAGGTTTCGTTCGGATGCTGCATCTTGGGAGAACTGGCACGGTTCGCCTCAGGATCCAGGATTTTACTTGGAGGGGACCTTAATATCAACATGGACCCAGAACTGGATTTGTCTACGGGTAAGTCCGGACTCCCCTTGGTGGCCCTGCGTAGACTACGGAGACAAATAGCGGAGCTGAAACTCGTTGACCTCTGGAGGATTCTTCATCCGGGGGTCAGGGACTATAGTCACCACTCAGTATCCCACAATAGTTACGGGAGACTGGACTACCTATTCATATCCCATGATCTCCTAGATTTAGATCCCAAGTGCACAATAGGCAATTTTATATGGTCTGACCACGCACCTGTCTATGGGGAGCTCCTGGGGCATAGAGAAGGAAGGGGTCTGAACTCTTGGAGACTAAACGATAACCTCCTGGGTGATTCGTGCTGTACACAGGAGATCAGAGAAACCATTAAGACCTTTGTAGAAACGCATAGCTCAGACACTACAGCACCCACAATACAATGGGAGGCCCTCAAATGTGTGCTGAGAGGGATATTTATATCCCACGGGGCACGCTTAAAAAGAGATAGGACGGACAAGCTAGCGCATCTAATTGCTAAATTGGAAAAAACAGAACAAACCAACAAAGCAAAACCCACTCAGATCTTAGGTGCAGAGATCTCGGCCCTACGCCAGCAAGTACTGGGAATTCTAGATAAAAACCATCTTTGTATGAGGGATAGATTCAGGGGAAAATTTTACGAATACGGAAACAAGAGTGGAACGTGGCTAGCACGGGCCCTAAAACCCAGAAGCAATCAATCCTACATATTCGCGATGAAATCCCAAAAGAAAGGGAAAATTCACGCGACAAAAGATATCTTAGAATGCTTCCAGAGCTACTATACCGAGCTGTACAACATAGAAAACCCAGTAGACCAAAGGGAAATAGATCAGTATCTTCAGACACACACATTGAAAGAGATAACAGCAGATCAAGCGCAAGCATTAGAAGAGGACTTTTTAGATCAAGAAATCATTAAAGAAATAAAAGAGCTAAAAACAGGAAAAAGTCCAGGGCCTGACGGCTTCACCCCAAGGTTTTATAAGACTTTTGGAGAGTCCCTGGCCCCAATACTAGGCAAGGCCTTTAACGCGATCTCGGACACATGCTCCTTCCCTCAACAATCAATGCAAGCTACTATCACTGTAATCCCCAAACCGGGTAAAGACCCGATGGCCTGTGAAAATTACCGCCCGATCTCTCTGCTAAATATCGACACGAAGATCTTTGCAAAGATCATTGCAACACGCTTAAAACCACTAACACAGGAGATTATCAACAGAGACCAAGTGGGGTTTGTCCCTGGAAGAGAAGCCAGGGACAACACTATAAGAACACTCTCTCTGATGGATAGGGCAAAGGAGGCTAATGTCCCACTCTGCTTACTCTCAGTCGACGCTGAAAAAGCGTTTGACCGAGTCAACTGGGCATTCCTGGAAAGCACCCTGAAACAGATGGGAATGGGAAATAGATGCAGACAGCGGGTACTAGCACTATATAACAATCCCACAGCACAGATAAGGGTAAACGGCGCACTTTCCAAACCAATTAGTATAAAGAATGGGACGCGTCAGGGGTGCCCTCTGTCGCCGACCCTGTATGCATTAGTGATGGAATCGTTTGCTAACGCCATCAGGGGAAATACAGAAATATCAGGGTACGAAGCCGGGGGAAGCATGCATAAAGTCGCGTTATTTGCAGATGATTTAATGATATATATGACAAACCCCAAAAAGGATATACCCGCGATTCTAAAAGAATGCGAAACATATAGCCGAGTCAGCAATTTTAAAATGAATATGAATAAGTCTGAGATACTAAACGTTAATTTTCCCATAAGAGAGAGCTCTCAATTAGCAGTAAAGTTTCCCCTAAGATGGCGAGAAGACCAAATAAAATATTTAGGGGTAATCTTATCACCGGAGACAGAGAAATTGTATGGTCTGAACTACGAGCCCATCATGGCAGCAATCACAAAAGACCTAGACAAATGGAAAGCATTAAATGTATCGTGGATCGGTAGAATCAACACGCTTAAAATGAACATACTGCCCCGACTTCTGTACCTATTCCAAACCCTACCCATTGATATTCCGAAAGATTACTTCAATAGACTCCAAAAAATTGTAACACGCTACATATGGAAAGGATCTAAACCACGCCTTAGCTACAAGTTACTAACACAACGGAAAAATAACGGGGGTCTAGGTCTCCCAGATTTACAGTCATAGTATAGAGCGGCAATAGGCAAAGTTGTTCTGGATTTGACACGGAAAAACCCCACGGAACATTGGGTGGAGTTGGAACGTACAAATAAGCGAGTACAAGGGCTATTCTGGCTAAGGGGAGGATTGGGCAGGCGAGGCACAAAAGTTTCCCCATTTATACACACTATATTAAAAATTTGGGATAAATTTGCAGTTAGGTGCGGTCTGATAAGAGTGCCGGGGCCATGGACTCCCCTGACGGGAAATCCGGATTTCCCTCAGGGAGAAACCGGGTTGCCGATGATTGAGGGATTAGGTTTGCAATGGCCCAGGATGCGTGACATCCTAGATAAGGATGGGACTCTACAAATGGAGACACTGGTTGGAGAAGGGGGGCAGCGGGCAGGTGCGTGGTTCCAGACACATCAGATTGCACACTACATAAAGACCTTGGGACCAAGTACCAATTTGACAATGCCCTCGACACCTTTCGAGGAGTTATGTGAAGCTCCCCAGAAAAAGAGGGGCGAGATCTCCGTGGTGTACAGTATTTTGGTGGCCGAGGGGGGTCGGGACACCGGGGGAGGATTCAGGAAAGCATGGGAGAGAGAGCTGGGGCGAGCCGTGCCAGACGAGGACTGGGCTAAAGCCCAATGTTTGACACACAAAATGACAATATCAGGTAATCACCAAGAGCTAAATTATAAACTGCTAACGCGATGGTATCGCACTCCGGAACGGCTGGCAAGATTCTATCCAGGGGTCTCCGATCTCTGCTGGAGGTGCCTAGCGGAGACGGGGACGTTTACACATATATGGTGGTCATGCCCCCTGATCTCTCCCCTCTGGAAGGCGGTTGAGGATCTTCATAACGCTCTGACCGGGGACTCTCTGACCCTTACACCCGAAATCGCACTTATATCAATGTTACCGGGGGCACTGGGAATAATTAAGAAAAGAATCCTTCGCTTCTTTCTGTTAGCAACAAGAGTTTCTATACCACGCTTGTGGAAATCACAGGTTCCGCCTTCTAGGCTGAACTGGGTGACAGCCCTTGATGAAATATGCCACATGGAGGAATTAAGAGCGGGGGACGATAACAAATACGTGGACTTCCATGCGACATGGGAACCCTGGTTGACGTTTCGCAAGTCGGCAGACTTTGAAGGGTGGCTTCAAGGGGGCGAATTGCCCGCACGATAGTGGGCCCCGAGCTGGGGTCGGTGATCAAAGTAAAGGACATCATGAGGCTTTCTGTATCTTCATTCTTTCTATCTCTCTCACCTTCGCTATCGTTACTCTCTTCTACTCTCTCTTTCCTATCCTATTTCTCCTCCTTTTTCCTCTTTATCCAAATCCAAATATATCTAACCTAATATCTTTTTCTATTCCATTCCCTTTACATGCAGGTCTGGGGATCAGACCATTAGAACTGTATTTGGGGAGAGCAGCAGCGCTGTCAGCCACCACCAACGGAATTTTCCGGAGGGGGAGGGCTGTTGGCGGTTAAAACATACATGCTGATACAAGGTTACAAAGTTGGCCATTCACAGGAAATTAGAAGAAATGTCAGACATAGTTTTAAAGCAGATTAGAAAGTATATAAAAGGTTGTGGATATTACTCAATGACACATTAGGTTAAGAGAGAAAAGATGACCAACAGAAAAGTTTATTAGCTCAATTTTAGTTTAACGGTATTGATACAAACCATCAGTAACAAGAATAAGGTTGTTCTAGATGATGTGAAATGTTAATGTTGTAAAGTGTTTCATGGAAAAAACCAATAAAACACGTTTAAACATAACTAGCATACAATACAGCTTACTCGCACATGCAGAAAAGACAGCTTATTGATGATCGGTCAGGGAGGAGAACACATGATAAAATCGGGCCTACAGTCTCAGTTATCTGCAGTGCTTCGCTCCTAGACACACACACACTCCAGGACTCTGAATTACTCCAGAGGAGAAACACGACACTCCACTGACACTCACTCAGAACGCTTGAAGACGACTCTGCATGGTGGACTCTTTACTCCTTTCTCTCCTCAGAGGTGGTTCCTGGCATGGAAGGACTCCGGGTACCTTCCCTCTTCCTCCAACACTTGGGGGAAGGTACCCCTATGTGGCTGGCACTCCTACTCCACTCACAACCGTTGAAGATGATGAAAGACTCCCTCTTGCTCACAATCACTCATACTTATAGATAACATCGCGAGAGCTGGCTGAAGTCACAGAGGGAGCGCACTCCCTCTGTGAACCCTTTCCCTGCTGCGATCTACTTAGATGCACCCCCGCTGTTGCAGCAGGAGGCCGGCTATCAGTGACAGCCAGCTCCTGCTACCAGATAGCACAAGATCTGTCATGATCTCCCGCTATCCCTATGACATAAGGGTACGTCATTTTGCGGGAACTACCCCACTCCCATGATGTACTCTTACGTCATGGGAAGGGAAGGGGTTAATCTATAAAAGCCAAACTGTTAAAATATTGTATTATTTCTCTTGCATGGTGAATACCATAAAGAAATAGACGATACCACAATTGCACGTTTTTATCACCCTTTGTCCCCCCAAAAATTGAATAAAAAGTGAACAAAAAGTCATATGCACCCCAAAATGGTACCAGTAAGGCTAATTTTTTTAAAGGATTTTTTATTTTTATATAAAAATGGGGTATGGCTGTAATAATGCAGACCCAGTATAAAGTGCACACGTCATTCTTACCGCACTGCAATTTCGTATTTATACCAATATTCCATTTAATACCACTTGAAAAATGTTTTTTCAGTATATAATATTGTACATTAAAATGGTACCATTAAAAATGCAACACATCCTGCAAAACACAAGCTCTCATACTGCTTTGTCAATTGATTTTCAAGAACTGTAACCTTTATTTTTCAGAGATAAAAAATAGAAAATGAAAACGGATAAAAACAGCTGATACTTAAGGGGTTGAAGTGAATCACCACATTTTATCATAATGCTGTTTTAAGGTCCAACATTCTGTGCTAATTGATTTCTTAATGTACTGTATCTTTCTCTTATAGCTCTATATAGAGCTCCAAATCTCCTGCATAAACATAGAGCTAAAGTGGTTGTCAAGGGCTAAATGGTTGATCACCTATCCTCAGGATAGATGATCAATCACTTGTTTGACGAGGGACCCCCACTAATGAGTTTTACGCCAGTGTACTTGTGTGCGGAGCTGACGTGCGCTAGAAGCAGACATCTCCATACACATTGCAGTGGCCCACATGGTATTGCAGGCATGGTCCTCATTAAAATCAATGAGCCCTGTGCCTGCACTACCATGTTAGACGACTGCACTGTGTATGATACTTTTTGCTTCCGACTTCGTACACAGACACAGCGCACTACCAGTGAACAGCTGATTAACAAGGTTCCTGGGCAGCGGTCCACTGCCAATCACTATTGATGACCTGTCCTGAGCAACTCCTAACTTACAAATCTTCAGAGAGAAGTTTAGAAACTTACTATATGTTTATTATTGAATTCAGTGTGTAAACAGCATGTAGCAAGCATCCTCTTTAAGGGCTCATGCTCACGGCCGGGCCGGATTCCACTTGTGAAATCTCGCAGCGGAATCAGACCCGGAGCCCCCCAGAAACCCCATACTCACCTGTCCGGATCCTCTGCAAGTGTCCCGTCCGGCGAGCCGATGTGCATGCGCAGTGCAGAGATGAGGCTGTGATGCAGATCCCTGCGATAATTCCGCTGTGCTAACAGCAGAAGTATCGCGGGACGGACGGCTTTCATTGACTGCAATGGAGGCCGTCCGTCAATTTTTTCACACAGAGTAGAACATGCTGCGATTTCTCCTCTGCAAACGAAAAATCACAGTTGATTTCTGCTCGTGGGCTGGGGAGAATCATTGAACACAGCATGTATATATACGGACAGGTGTCTGGCCGTGATTGCCGCAGTGATAATCCGTATGTGGGCATTCGGCCTAAGGGTGGCTGCGGTTGACCAGAAATGTATCATTTAACTATATGTCTACATGAGGGATTTGGGTCTCTGTATGAAAAAAGAGCTATAAAAAGGGAGTTATATTAAGGAATTCCTTCAGGATTCCTTAACATTCAGTGTATTTGCGTGTGCATTTCCGTTGGGGTAAAAATATGTAACATGCTCTATTTATTTGCGCACCCAAGGCACCGTATGGGGTTGTGCAAATGCACTCCCTCTCCATACGAAATTGTGCATGATTTCACAGTGTTAATTGATAACATCAGGGACTAATTATGCTGCTCAAGCAGTTCAAAAACAGCGTGGGTGTATCGCGCCAATGTGAACAGACTCCACAGCATAAATAAGTACAGTAAACAGCACGGATACTCTCACAAGAACACATGATAGCGTTCCATTCAGAGCACAATCACGTCATCCTCTCGTGAGTGTGTATATGTATGTGTATGTGCTGCAGTACATGTGAAAGCATGCTCGCGTGCTTTCACATGTACTGCAATATTCTACAACACGCAGCAGGATGTTCTACTGCATGATAAAATACAAACCAAAATCCTATGTGTAACATGGATTTTGACATGGATTTGCAAATTGTTAAATCCCACCGTCAAAATCTATTTGTTAGACACTGTTAGATATTGCAGATTTCCATTTGTTCCATTCTGCAGATTATTCCTACTTGTGTGAAAAAACTCCCCTTACATTGCACTTGTGCTAAATATTCACTGCTTCCGTTCAGTGCTATAAGCGCCAGCCCTAACATAATTGAAATATTTACACATTATTTTTCCCTACAGAAAAATAACTTTGACAGACAGTGATGAACGTCTTTAGAAATGTGACATTTTCCTTTTGCATACAGCTATCTGTCCATCTGTTTTATTTGGTGTTTAGCCAGGATTTGCACGTGACTTAAAGGGGTTGTCCCGCGAAAGCAAGTGGGGGTATACACTTCTGTATGGCCATATTAATGCACTTTGTAATGTACATTGTGCATTAATTATGAGCCATACAGAAGTTATTCACTTACCTGCTCCGTTGCTAGCGTCCCCGTCTCCATGGTGCCGTCTAATTTCAGCGTCTAATCTCCCGATTAGACGCGCTTGTGCAGTCCGGTCTTCTCCCTTCTGAATGGGGCCGCTCGTGCCGGAGAGCTGCTCCTCGTAGCTCCGCCCCGTCACGTGTGCCGATTCCAGCCAATCAGGAGGCTGGAATCGGCAATGGAACGCACAGAGCCCACGGTGCACCATGGGAGAAGACCTGCGGTCCACTGTGGGTGAAGATCCCGGCGGCCATCTTCGCAAGGTAAGTAAGAAGTCACCGGAGCGCGGGGATTCGGGTAAGTACTATGCGGTTTTTTTTTTAAACCCCTGCATCGGGTTTGTCTCGCGCCGAACGGGGGGGCTATTGAAAAAAAAAAAAACGTTTCGGCGCGGGACAACCCCTTTAAGGCTCCTCCACACAGGTGCATGCATGTTTACAGGCAAGGCTTTTTTTGCACGTGTATTGGCACATTTTACTGTATTTTTTGCGCTAAGGCTGGATTCACACAGGGCGGATTTGCCGCGGTTCTGCCGCAGCAGATCCGCCCGCGGCAAAACCGCCCACGGCCGCTAATCTCGAGATTAGCCAGCCATGTGGACGAGGTTTCTCAGAAACCTCGTCCACACGGGACGGCTAATCCGCTGCGGTAAATCCGGTTGAAACCGCGACTGAGGCGGCCGCAGCCGCGGTTTCAAAAGAAGCAGCATGTCTGTTTACAGTCGGTTTTTTGTTTATTTATGTTACGGCCGCGCTCTCCTCTATGGGAGAGCTGGCCGCAACGGAAAAGCATGCGGCCGGACGGCTTCAAAGCCGCCGCGGCTTAAACTGCGGCGGTTCTCCCGGCGGAAATCTCGCGGTTTTTGCTGCGGCCAAACCGCGAGATTTCCGACGAAAATACGCCCCGTGTGAACCCAGCCTAACAGGGCATGTTCATTTGTGCACAGCAGATGAACACGCCCTGATTTAAATGGCTATTTAGGCTAACGAGTTCCAGATATGTTCTTTTTTAACTGAATTGTGCAGCGTATTGCACATCTGTGCATGCATTTGCGCACCTTCCATAGTCTTATATCTTGCACAAATGTGTACAAAACAGAGCAGGTCTTTTTTAATTATTTTTTTTAATTACTGTTGCCTGTAAATAGATGTATATATTGTAGGCATATGCAAGGAAAAGCACTGGAGGGAGTGTACATTTCAAGCTATAGCAGCACGGGCTACAACATCTCGATGCAAAATATCACTCATGTGAAAGAACCCATTGGAAACCATGGGCTTCCCATTGTAGTGATGTTTTGTAGCGAGATGTTGCAGCCCGTGCGGATACAGCCTCACCCAAATTCTTAGCCTGGGTGAGATAAAACTCCAGTACACGTCTTCCTTCTGGATCCCAGTCAGTTCAGCTGGACCCACTAAGGTAATCACTGAAACATGAAAGGTTGCAAGTTCAGGCAGTCAGGGTCAGAGCCTGAAGTGAGCACATCTACCTGGTGGACTGCTGCTGTTTGCTGACCATTACTGCATGTTAGTGCGGTAGTAAGTGAGAGTACTGCTGTTTAGTTAACGCCTTGATGGGCAAGGGTTTGTTTTGTTTATTGCACAAACTATATGTGCTGCCAGTGGACGATTGTTTTCCTCTCAGTTTTCTATTAATCTTTGAATATCGAAGAAAAATAAAGTTATTCAGACTTTTACATGGACTAAGTGCCGCTGTGTTGTCGCCGATTCCTTCCTCCACACCCCCATGCAGACATTGCCACAATATCTATATATATAAAATTGAATGTATGCGTGTCTGTCTGTTTGTCCTTTATGCGCTACTACACCATTCATCCGATCGCCATGAAACTTTGGGAAGTTGTTAAGTGCACTCCTGGGAAGATTATAGGCATAGTACAACTAGCCTATGATAAATGGCGCACGTGCGAGCGTCGTCGACAGTTACGCCCCCCCACGTAGATCGTTCGATTTCCATCATTGCCAATAATTCTCTCACTTTCCGGTGTCATAGAAACGGGAAATTTGGCACGAGCATTGATTATGTCATAAATAGGAAAAGGTAATGGGTCGCAACTCGATTATTCAATTCTAAGCGCCAAAGAATTAGCGTCCAAATTTTACGTACGGAATTTAATTCCATCACTTCCCAATGTCATAGAAACATGAAATTTGGCACAAGCATTGATTATGTCATAAATAGGAAAAGTTCAAGGGTCCCAACTCCATTATGCAATTCTAAGCGCCAAAGAATTAGCGTCCAAATTTTACGTACGGAATCTAATTTTCTCACTTCCCAATGTCATAGAAACTTGAAATTTGTCACGAGCATTGATTATGTCATAAATAGGAAAAGTTAATGGGTCCCAACTCGATTATTAAATTCCAAGCGCAAAAGAATTAGCGTCCAAATTTTACATACGGCATCTAATTTTCTCGCTTCCCAATATCATAGAAACTTGAAATTTGGCACGAGCATTGATTATGACATAAATAGGAAAAGTTAATGGGTCCTAACTCGATTATTCAATTCTAAGCGCCAAAGAATTAGCGTCCAAATTTTACGTACGGAATCTAATTTTTTCGCTTCCCAATATCATAGAAATGTGAAATTTGGCACGAGCATTGATTATGTCATAAATAGGAAAAGTTAATGGGTCCCAACTCGATTATTTAACTATAAGCGCTAAAGAATTAGCATTCAAATTTTACGTAGTACGGAATCTAATTCTCTCACTTCACGATGTAATTTGGCATGAGCATTGATTATGTCATAAATAGGAAAAGTTAATGGGTCCCAACTCGAATATTCAATTCTAAGCGCAAAAGAATTAGCATCCAAATTTTACGTACGGAATCTAATTCTCTCACTTCCCAATATCATAGAAACTTGAAACTTGGCACGAGAATTAATTATGTCAAAAATAGGAAAAGCTAATAGGTCCCAACTTGGTAATTCATTTCTAGCGCAAAAGAATTAGCGTCCAAATTTTACGTACGGAATCTAATTCTCTCACTTCCCAATATCATAGAAACTTGAAATTTGGCACGAGCATTGATTATTTCATAAATAGGAAAAGTTAATGGGTCCCAACTCGATTGTTCAATTCTAAGCGCCAAAGAATTAGCATCCAAATTTTACGTGCGGAATCTAATTCTCTCACTTCCTGATGTCATCTATCTATATATAAATGAATGTATGTCTGTCTGTCTGTCCGTTATGCATTACTACACCATTCATCCAATCACCATGAAACTTTGGGAAGTTGTTGAGTACACTTCTGGGAAGACTACTGCCATAGCACAACTATCCTATTATAGGTGGCGTGCGTGCGAGCATCGTCAACAGTTATGCCCCCCAGACAAAGATCGTTTGATTTCCATCTCAAGCACGAAAGCAAAAGGCATTACAAGCAAGCGTGTACATCTACAAAATGATACATCCGCCGAACGTTTCGCTTGACAATTGCTGCATATTGAGAATGCTGAGGTAAATTAAAGCTTTGCTGTGGTTGGTTGCTATTTCTTATACTGCTGAGGTAACATGAAAGCTGTGCTGTGACTGGTTGCTATATATTATACCGCTGAGGCAACATGAAAGCTGTGCTGTGATTGGTTGCTATATATTATACTGCTCTGGTAACATGAAAGCTGCTGTGCTGTGATTGGTTGTTATATATTATACCGCTGAGGTAACTTGAAAGCTGCGCTGTGATTGGTTGTTATCTAGATATTTAAAAACGAATGTATGTATGTATGTATGTCTTCGCAGCAACGCGCGACGGGTAAGCTAGTATATATATATATATATATATATATATATAATATGTATGTATGTATTTATATATATACATATATATATATATATATATATACTCCAGAAATTAAAGTGTATGATTACAGTTGGGTTCAGCTATTTTTTTTATGTACTATCACACCTAATACCTGATTTCTCTTTCAGTTGTTTTTTTCTGGTTGACTGTACATCTGATGACTTGTACTTGTATACTTTAGGAAAAAACTGCTTATTTTCTCTGTGATGGTATCAGGATGTATGTGTGGTTTTGACTGTATTAGTATATTGGAAATACAACTTTCTATTACAGCAGTAATATGAATGAGGAGATATTCTACATATAGTATACCAACAGTAATCAAAACAGGCAGCCCTTATTTACTGTGTTTGGAACACTCATTGACTGTTATAGAACAAATAAGTCTCATTCCCTGTAATAATATATTACTGAAAAAGTCATGGGGAATAGCAGAGTAGTTTTGCCTAACTACTAAACTGTTGACCTAAAGTCCATGTCAGATAGCACTGTGCATAGAGTCCTATGATGCTTGGAGTTTGGGTCAGGCTGGCACACTCATTCATGTTACGGGCAGCTAAATAAAGATGTAATACGCTTGTATGTCACCGGCTTCCAGGTGCTTTCACAAGTTGTATTTAAATATAGTTTTTAAAGCCTATGTCAAAAGTGGATTATAAAGTGAGAGGAATTATATAGCAAAAATTCAGCTTGTCTTTTTTTATAATCTACTTTTAGTTTTGGCTTCAAAACCTGTACCAAAATGTCAAATGTGAAAGTACCTTTACTGAAATGTAAAGCCACTGAAATGTAAAGTGAATGACATTCATTATCATGTTACAGTGACACGTGGCAAGGGGTGGGATATATCAAAGAGAAAGTAAACAGTCAGTAGGTGATGTTGATGCAGGAAAAATGACCAGGAGTAAAGATCTAAGCAACTTCAACAATTGCCAAATTGTTGCCCTGGATCAGAGCATCTCCAAAACTGCAGATTTTGTGGCATATTTCTGGTATTCACTAGTTAGTTACTAAACTTCACAAATGTAGTATAGTATATTTGTATATGCTGTAAGTATTTCTAGTGTAGATTATATAAGACATTGCACTTACTTCTATACATACAATGTTTCCCCCGAAAATAAGATACTGTGTTATATTAATTCTTGCCCCCAAAGAGGTGCTAGGGCTTATTTTGGGGGAATGTCTTATTTTACTTAGCAGGCTCATTCCAGGTCCTTTCCGCTGCTCTCCAGAGCCCTGGCATGGATCCCACACAGGATTACTCCTGGTTACAGGATTCATAAATCTCGCCTCCATGCGATTAGCTTTTTGAGCGCTGATCAGTTAATCAGTGCAGTGCTCTATGAACCAATCACAATTATTTATTTATTTTACATATGGAATGTATGTAGGGCTTATTTTCAGGACAGGGCTTAAATTTCAAGCCTCCCCAAAAATCCTAAAAAAAATGGAATAGGTCTTCTTTTCGGGGAAACAGTCAAAAGTTTGGACACACCTTTACATTCCATGTGTTTTTTTTTCCATATTGTAGATTCATATTGAAGTCATGAAAACTATGAAGGAGCACATATACAATTAAGTAGTAAACAAGAGTATTAAACCAGAATATGTTTTATATATTCAGCCATGAAAACCATCAAACGTTATGATGAAACTAGTTCTCATGAGGACAGCCCTAAGAAAGCAAGAACTACCTCTGTTGCAGAGGAGAAGTTCATTAGAGTTACCAGACTCAGAAGCCACAAATTAATAACATTTTCCTTTAGAGACTACATAAATACTTAACAGAGATGAAGTACCAGGCGCATCTCAACGTCAACTATTCTGAGAAGATTGCAAGAATCAGGACTTTAGGTTCAAATTGCTGCAAATAAGCCACTATTGAAAAACAAGAAGAGAATTGCTTGAGCCAAGAAACACAAGGAATGAAAAAATTCACAAATTGAGCCAAAAATCTAAAATTTTGACTCAGAGCAAAGTACAGATTTCCACTGGTCTAAACTGCCATGTCTTTGTGAGATGCAGAAGTGGAGAGTGGATGGTTTTAACATGTGTGGTTCCCACTGTGAAGCATGGAGGAGGAGGTGCAATGGTCTAGTGACCTTGTTGATGATTTATTCAAAATTTAAGGCACATTTATTAACCAGCCTGGCTACCCCAGCATTCGGCGGCAGCATGCCATCCCGTCTGGTTTGTGTTTAATGGGACCAACATTTTTTTTTTCAACAGGACAGTGACTCCAAACACACTTCCAAGCTATGTAATGGCTATCTGTCCAAAAAAGAGAATGATGGAGTGCTGCATCAGATAACATTGCCTCCACAACCACCTGACCTAAGCCCAAATTAGATTATTTGAGGTGAGTTGGACAACAGAGTGAAGGAAAAGCAAACGACAAGTGCTCAGCACCTTCCAGAACTCCTTCAAGACTGTTGGAAAACTATTCCAGATGACTACTTCATGAACCTGACTCAGAGAGTGCCAAGGCTGTGCAAAATCGTCATCAAAGCAATAGGGGGCTACTTTGAAGAATATAAAATATATTCTTGTTTAACATCTTCTTTGTTTAATTCCATATGTACTTAAATAGACTCTGTCACTCACCATCCTTTTGCAGTCCTCACTGAAAGCACCACAAGGTAGTGCTGGTCTTGCTGATTACTCTGCAGTAGTTTTGGAGAAACTGACTGTAAGCGTTTAGACAAAGGAATGGGGTTTCTTCTGTCATCCTATTGGCCTCTGCATTGCAAATAGCCATGGTAGCTGGAAACCTAAAATGACCCTAGGTGCATTAGGGCTTTCTGTTTCTGTTTTGTTTTCTAAACAGAATTAGAATGGAAACTAATGCTTCTTTTTTCCCCATTGATTTCAAGGGATTTTAAAAAAACGGAAAGCTTTCAGTTTGCTTCCGTGCTTTTATGTTTCTGTTTTTTTTAATGGAACAAATGGTACTGCAGATAGCTAATTGTTATGATTACTATTATATATTTATTGTAGATGTTGTATGTCACCAAAATTGATAGTATTATTATATTATGATCAAGTGAGTTGCTGTTTGTCAAGTGTATGCTTTGTATTTTCAATAAAGCTTTGTATTTTTATTATTCCTTGTTATACATACATACTTTTTGTCGAGAATATAGTTAATTTTTTTAGTATGTGCTCTATATTGCTTGGCTGTTATATACTTGGATAGGTGTATCAATGGAGTCACAGTGCAAGTTGCTGGTTACTGAAACCACAATGTTGTGGTCACACAAATTCCAAACTGTATGGATTTTTTTTTAAACAATTTTTATTGGAAGTTTTCCAATATACAAAAGAATAGCAGTATGAAATATTATGTTGGCGTATTATCAATTAGTTAGCAATATTTGATCTGGTTTGATAAACAATACCAAGTTTTGGTGTTCCAGTACAACTAGTTTTCTCCGCCTTTCATTGCTGTATTTCAGGTAGTGGCAATTCACTGGTAACAATGGCCTGGACAAGGCCAATGAAGGTCAGAGAGAAGGAAGGAGGTGGATGTTTCAGGGGGAAGGGGATTCTTCACTCGGGGCAATGACCAAAAGGGGGGGGGGGAGCTGTAAGACTTTGGGTATTGGATTTATAGAGAGGTTGTTGTGGCAACCCTCGTTGCAGGGAGGGCATAATCTATCCATGTGGTCCAAATACTTAGAAACCTATCATACCTGTCTTCTATTATCGATGTTAGTTTTTTATTGACTGGATACCAGTTCATACGGCGCTTAACCTCAGAGAAACTGTATGGATTTTTTGTGTTTGATGGCAGTGTGGGGTCACAGAGTTACACCCTGTCACGGCTAAAGTCGCTGTGTAGTCTTAGTCTAATTCACAAGCAGTGCAATTCCAAGTAAAACTTAGTTCTGTACTGCCACTGGAAAATGTATAGGCAGTGTTTGCTTGTTACACTTCAGGCCTTAGTCACACGGGTGTTTTTTCGCGCGATTTGCGGATCGCATGACGGATGCGCATCCGCAAATCGCGTGACTGAGGCCCAAAAAATCTGCTCCTAAATGCGTTTCATTAGAAACGGGCCGAAGCTGTCCAGCGCATTGAAAGCAATGCGCTGCGGGCGTGCGCGGGATAAATTGTCGGGAAGGGCTTAAATATATAAGCCCTTCCCTACAATTCATCCAGAAGTGTGTAAAAAAAAAATATATATATATATATATAATATATATATACTCACCTTGTCCCGGCAGACGGAGTTCAGGTGAGTATATATATATATATATATATATATATATTTTTTTTTTTTATTTTTTTTTTTACACATTTCTGGATGAATTGCAGGGAAGGGCTTATATATTGCCGGCTCCATTGAATTCAATGGGCAAACATCGTTCTTCTCTGCCACAGCTGTTACAGCTGTGGCAGGGAAGAATGATTTGTCTTCTATATGTTCTCAATGGGGTCGGCGCTGCTGCCGCCGGCCCCATTGAGCGCATATAGAGAAGAGAACAGGAATCGCAGATCGCAGATAGGTGCGATCTGCGATTTCTGTTCTATAATTTATCGGACAAGCACATAAAAAGCGCTCATGTGTCTGATACCATTGCAAAGCAATGGTTTTAAAAAATCGCCAGACGCATGCGCATGCGCAAATCGTGCGAAAAAACGCCCGTCTGACTAAGGCCTCAGTGTGCACCAGCATCTTTACCATTCCTCAGTAAAAGAAATTCTTTTTCGAACTGCCAGTGTTCTTTTTCTTAAAGTCAAAGGACAAACAACACTTTATCACCTAGAATAGAAAATCAACTCACTTGTAAGATTTAGTCACAAGTACTATTGATTTAGGCTTTCCTTGAAAGAATATCAATGCCATTCTACTTAATAAATTCTAATTGTGAAAAATACCAACTTTCCCTTGTTTATATGGAAAATGTCATTTTTATGGTTAATCAACTATAGCTTTTTAGGTTATGTAAAAGTTTACTGCTTAGCATATGTTAATATTTCTTCTTTGCATAATGGTACAATTTGGTAACTGTGAGCTCCACTGCCATGACAGGAACACTCTGCTCCCCACCACAGCCCCAGCCACTGCTCTCTTCAACAGCAGTATTAACAGCCAGAGACCTGTTAGAGAAGCAGAGAGGGACACCGCAGGTACATGAGGGAAATGCACACAAGGAGGTGACTGACACAGACAACAAATCGAAGGGGGAAAACAGAATAATTTAAAGAGCCAATGTCTCTGTTCTTGAGAGGAGTAGAGGAGGAGGTGGGGGATGCAGTCTGGGTGGACTCCATGGCCCAGAACACCAGATAAGAGGACTTATCCCTGTCACTGTGACTCACAGAGAGGGAGAGGAAAAACAAGAAGGGAGCGCAGGCCACAAGATTAGCAGCGCCGAGTGCCCAGCAGGAGGAAGAGGTAGGGGAGGGATCAGTGGGTCAGGAGGACCTTAGCGAATGCGGCATAGAAGAGGAGACTTCTCTTGGCCCCTCACCTCCTAACCCAGCTACAGGCTGGAGGCAGACAGTGAAGCAGGCATCATCCATAAGTGGAGGGGAATCCCCAGAGTCTTGAAGAGACAGAACATGGATTCTTGGACAATGTAACTTTCCTATAAGAGAGAGCCCTGAAAAAAAGAGGTCCCAGGCTAGAGGGCAATATGAACCAGGCAAAAGGAAAAGTATTATTACTACAGCAGCAGGAGCTGCACAATGAAGGTACATGTGGAGATCCCATGCAAAATCAATTAACCAGGAGACCCCTGTAGATCTCTAACTAAATATTGCATGCAGTCATCAATTCATAGAGAAATTATCTTAGCCCTTAGAGAATTCAATACAGAGTGACCTGGCCAAATTCAACTCAGTCAATATCTCCATCACAGAGCTTGGAGCTAACTGGATTACTTAGTAAGCTAATAGATGCCCACTGCACACTGGCTAAGGACTTAGAATCTAAATTAGCAGAAGATAGAAAATACTACAATAATAAAATTAAAGGGGTAGCTGAATCAGTCACCCAAACGGAATTATCAAAGTATGTGAAACATTATTTTACAACCCTCCTGCCAATAACTACAGCTGAGGAAAGAGTTATTAACAGGGTGCACGGGCTGCCGTGCCGAAAATCGATCTCCGAAAACCTCCCCAGAGATATTAGAGTGGAAATCCATTTTTATCATATTAAAGAAGCCCTGTTGTATGCAACAAAGAAACTCCAAACCCTACCAACACCATTTAAAAAGATTAAAATATTCGCACACCTCTCACAAGCAACCATGCATAACAGAAGAAAATTCTTCCCCATTACTTCAATCCTTCGGTAAAAAGAAAATACTATGCAAATGGGGGTTCCCAACTAAATTGTCTCAAAAAAGGAATCAACCCATATCATCCTGAGACCAGGAGAAGTCCAAAAGCTCCTGCAGAAGTAAGGCCTCATAGATGTGGGTCCTATCAATTGCCTCCCTCAAGAGTGGACATCCATCTCCTCGGCACGTTGAAGCAATTCGCCAACCAGAAGAGGACCACAATAGCAAGGAGCCAATAACTATTAAGACCTTAAAGCCCCTAGAAATAGATACAGATAAAGAGGCTTTCCTTCCCTATGGCTAAACTTTTATTTCCCCCACCAGCCTGCCTTAGTGGTGGTCATCATCAATGCCCTCCCATTAAGGTAGTTCCTACAGTTGCTCACAATTCAAGTTTCAATTCAGTTTACAGGTTTTCCCACAACCCATCCCACTTCCTGGCACTGAAAGGAAAAGTTTGCACACTCACAAAGAAGCTGATCCCTCCCCACCCCCTCTCAATCACATTCCCGATGCTGACTCCCGATGCTGCTGGAATTAAGAGATCCAAATCCTCATAACAAGCCATCAGATAAAAGGAAGACTTTAAAACACACACCAAAAGATTCACAATGGCCATAAACTTTCTATCCATAAATGCGAAGGGCCTTAACTTCCTATTCAAAAAAACATTCCCTTCGGGAACAAGCTATAACATCCAAAGCTAATGTATACTGTGTTCAAGAGATTCATTTGGCGCAGGGGACGAGGCCTAAGATATCCTATTCTAAGTTCCCCCTCATCGTCTTGACCATCACAAACAAGAAAAAAGCGGGTGTTTGGGTGGCCATTCAGGATACAGTGGTAGATAAAGGGGGTAGATACATTGTTTTGGTTTGTAAAATAAATGGCATGTTACTAACCCTAGTCAATGTATATGCTCCAAATACCTCGCAAATACGTTTTCTAAATAAGATTAATAATATGTGGGGACTTTAAAATTGTATCCACAAAAAAAACAAGCAGCCAAAAGAAATCAATGGCTCCCTCCCTCTCCCCCTAGCTTATCAAAGATGAATTATATCATTTGTTTAGGTGTATGAATGCTAACTCAAAAGAATTTTCCTTCTATTCTCATAGACATAGGACCTTCTCTAGGATAGATATGTTTCTGGCAGATTATTTTCAACTTCCTAAGAACCTGAAATCGTCCATAGGGACGTCCTCTTGGTTGGAGGCTTGACTCTCTCTCCCAATTTTCCCTCCACCAGAACATGATAAAACAATACTATGTTGATGAAAATGCCCAAATATCGAAAAAAAAATCAGCCAATAGGGAATACTTCTCACTAAATGTTACCTCTGACATGAACCCCTATACCATTTGGAACGTCCACAATTCGGTAATTAGAGGAACTATGATGCAGCTGGCATCCCAATTCAAAAAGTAAAAGGAGAGGAACTTTCAGTACCTTCTCACGCAGATAAAAGATCTGGAACTTACCTTAAAGGGGTTGTCTCGCGGCGAAAGCGAATTTTCTTTTTTTTTAAATGGACCCCTGCATTATGCCCTGTGAAAAAGAAAGCATTTGTTAGTTTTTAAAAAGCACATTGCGCTTACCTGCATCAGCGTTCTGCAGCTTCTTCATTTCTTCTTTTAAAGATGCCGCCGCTGGTCTTCTCCCACGGTGCACCGCGGGTCTTCCCATGGTGCACCGTGGAGTTTCTTTTTCTGTCTTCCGCGTTCCACTGCCGATACAGCCACCTCATTGGCTGATCGGCACCACGTGACGGAGGCGGAGCTTCGATGACGACGCGCAGACCAGCTCTCCGGCGCGTGGCCCCATGTACCAGGCAGAAGACCGCACAGCGCAAGCGCGTCTAAAAACGCCAGAAGACAGCGAAATTAGACGGAGCCATGGGGACGTGGATGCTAGCAACGGAGCAGGTAAGTGAATAACTTCTGTATGGCTCATATTTAATGCACGATGTATATTACAAAGTGCATTAATATGGCCATACAGAAGTGTATAACCCCACTTGCTGCTGCGAGACAACCCCTTTAAGTACAAACTCCACTATTACCATACATTCGGAACTGCTTAAAGCGAGGCATAAACTTAGCGAAATGATATTAGAAAAACATGACAAACAAGTCAAATCCTTAAAAGCAACATATTGAATAGCCAATAATAGATTTAGCCAACTAATAACAGAGTAAAACAAAAACATATTAATTTCAACGTACCCTTCTTCTTAGACCCAGTAATGAACAACAAAATCAGTCACCCTAAAGACATAGCAGAAAACTTCAAACATTTTTAGGAGGAACTTTAAAATTTAAAGGTCGATCCCTCAATCCCAAAACTCAACTAGATAGTATAAATAACCACATCATCACAGAGATACAAGTACTATCGAAACTTTAGTCATTCTTTGGCTCCATATCTGATGAAAGTATTTGGGGAGGCAATGTCACAGGGCTCCCACCAACCGGAGATGCTTCAAGCCTCCACAGTAACAATACCAAAACCAGGAAAACCCACTACTACCCCATGAAATTTCATACCCATCTACTTGCTAAACAGCGAGTCCAAGCTTTATGCAAAGATCATAGTCCAACGCCTATTCCCACTAATACCTTCTCTGAAACATGGGGATCAGGCTGGCTTTGTGGAGGGCCAACATGCCTCAGAAAGCATTAGAAGAATGTTCAACCTGATCCACAGAGCCGGGGACCTAAGAACGCCTTCTCTGCTCCTAACATTGGATGCAGAGAAGGCGTTCAACAGGATCCACTGAGGCTACATATTTTCCGCATTGCAAAAGTTTGGGTTCTCTGGTAACATTATGAGAGCAATTGTATTCTATGCCTTGTATTCTATGCCCTCTGCTAGAGTATGGGTTCTCTTTAACCCTTTTAACATCACCAATGTCACCCGCCAAGAATGCCCTCTTTCGCCCATCCTCTTTATCCTAATTATGGAACCCCTACCCAAGACTATATGTACAGATCTGAGTATTAGGGGTGTTTCGCTGCCATTTTGCCAGCATAAACTGGGACTTTTTGCAGATGACATCATCTTTCTACTATCTGACCCTCTTAGCTCCCCACGTGGTACATCTAAAACAGTGGACATTTTCAAACAGATTTCATCCTACAAGGTGAATGTCACTAAACCTAAATTCTAATTTCCCTATGCATTGGAGGAAAACACTATTCCCTATCTGGGAATCAATATTTTCTTTCTTCTTAGTAAAATTCCTTCCCTCAATATGGACCCCTTTATTTCTGAGTTTCGAGACAATTTAACAAGCTATGCTAGTGCAGAACCATCATGGCTGGGTATAATAGTCATATATAAGATGACTTTACCAAAAATCAAATACATCTTTCTCACTATGACAGTACCCTGCCTGAAGAAACATTTGATTTCCTTACAACGACAAATTATGTAATTCATATGCAACTCGAAAAGGCCCAGAATCACAGCTCCCATTTTATTTGCCACAATAGAAAGGGTTGGGCTGGGAGTTCCCAACATAATGGCTTATTACAGAGGAAACCTAATTGGCCAAATCCAATCCTGGTGTTTCAACTCCCTTCCAACAAACTGGCCTTCCATAGAAGGTCAATTACTGAAAGGCTGCTCTTCACATCATTTACTAATGGCAATCTCCTTTAACCAGTCTCTGGCAATCCTGGAGTGCCCTACTATAAATGTCACAGTTAAAGCTTGGCTCTATCTTCTAAATAAAATTTTTAAAAAATGCTCTTCTAGAACAGTAATGCCCGGTCCTATGGAAACCTTGGGATTCTTCATCCCAGAGCTTTCAGTTGCTAGGTGGAGGGAGAGGGGAGTAACAAATATTTCAGACTTAAAGGGGTTGTCCCGCGAAAGCAAGTGGGGGTATACACTTCTGTATGGCCATATTAATGCACTTTGTAATATACATCGTGCATTAAATATGAGCCAAACAGAAGTTATTCACTTACCTGCTCCGTTGCTAGCGTCCTCGTCTCCATGGTGCCGTCTAATTTCAGCGTCTAATCTCCCGATTAGACGCGCTTGCGCAGTCCGGTCTTCTCCCTTCTGAATGGGGCCGCTCGTGCCGGAGAGCTGCTCCTCGTAGCTCCGCCCCGTCACGTGTGCCGATTCCAGCCAATCAGGAGGCTGGAATCGGCAATGGAACGCACAGAGCCCACGGTGCACCATGGGAGAAGACCTGCGGTCCACCGTGGGTGAAGATCCCGGCGGCCATCTTAGCAAGGTAAGTAAGAAGTCGCCGCAGCGCGGGGATTCGGGTAAGTACTATCCGTTTAGTTTTTTTTACCCCTGCATCGTGTTTGTCTCGCGCCGAACGGGGGGCCTATTAAAAAAAAAACGTTTTGGCGCGGGACAACCCCTTTAATGTCAAATAATGAATTAATCCCACTAAAAATAATCAATGAAAGGTACAGTCTGCCTGGGATGAATTTCCTGAAATACCTGCAAATAAAAAACTTTGTGGAGGATCGTATACCGCTGTCCCTCTTGCTACCCATATATCTCGACAACTTTCTCTTCAAAAACCCTCTCCTCCCTATAAGCTGAGCATGCGCTTCTTCTCTGAGATATGCATAGGAAAAAGGGAAATAGAGGAAGCACACTTCAAAATAAATATAATTACTTTATTGGGAAAAGGACCTGGGGGACTCTTTCTCCCCTCGGCAGTGGTCGCATACCTTCGCATGGGCCAACAAAAGCACAGAGCACCAATCTTTGGAGATCGATTACAAGTTGATATCAAGATGGTACTATTCTCCAACCAGAATAAGCAGATTTGCCCAGGAAGCTTCCTTGCCGTGCTGGAGGGAATGTGGGGGGGTGGAAAGGTTCTCTGATCCATATTTTCTTGGAGTGTTCTTTTCTACATAATGTATGGGGCAATTCAATAAAAACAGAGCACCATAATAAACCATATCATGGTACATATTACCTATATCCTACATCCAATAATCACAAACAGTCCCTCCTTAAATATATACTTTCAAAGTACAGAACTTACGAAAAATTATATTTTTATTGTGAATATATAGACAGTTATAACAAAAAAAGGAGAAAACACCTACAATATAAAAATAATTAAAACATTACCCACTGGTGGGAAACAACAGAGCATGTATGTATTCATGCAAATAAATATCTGGTAATGCTGAAAAAAAAAAATATATATATATATATGTATATATGTCTAAGGCATACAAACATATTCCTGCATATGTAGAATAAAGTCAGATATCCATGCAGATACTATATCAGGGAATGGTCAATGTCTAGCATACTGTCATTCAGGCTCCCACTAGTAACATAAGTGTCAGGGAACAAGGGAAAGCAGAGGTCGGGGTCCCTGCAATGTAGCCCGCATCCCCTGTCCCTGCCTACTTGTTCCCCTGGGCTAGGCTCCAGGGCGGCAACTGGGCAACGGTCCCTACACTGAGCTAGGGGAAAATGACGTAGGACTCCACAGTCCTTGGATACAGAGAACATGAATACAGACAAACAAACAACCAGAGCGTAGTACCAAGGGAAACAACAAACCAGTCCAGGAGCCAGCTAAAGGTCCAATGCACAGAAGTCAGTCCAAGATGCACAGTACAGGCAAGGGAAGAATGGAGTCAGGTCTGGGGAAAAGTCGAGGTCAAATAGCACTATCAGTCAGAAATAGCAGGAAAACACTGGTGAGTGACAGGAAGCCTAATCAAACACTGGCAGTGTCTGGAAGAAACTGAGAGGTTTAAATGCTGTCAGAGCTCCAGCCCCAGCAGCTGATTGGGCCGGAGAGTCAGACAGCAGCAGCAATCACAGAGAGCTGGGAGAACCGCCCCCAGCACTAGCAGAACAAACTACAACAGAGGAGGTGCTGTCGGCTGTCACCGGGCAGCAACCCCCGCGTCCCGAGCACTCCTGCAGCATATAGGAGCCGCGCGGCCAGGGGTGGTAACCAGTGCCGGGGTTTCCCTGCGCCGCACACCACCCGCACGAGCGACAGTACTGGCAATGCGGGCACGGTGACCACGAGAGCCACCAACCCTGACAATGAGAGCCTGCAAGACACATATATAACCTCTATCTAAACTTCCAAATTCAATACATAAATATAATATCAGAGGATTACCTTAGTTATACACCATACCACTCAGAATCCCACCATATCAAGGTTAAAAATCCCTGACGCACATTTCAGTCAAGTCTTTCTCAGAGGGGTTGGAGGGACTGCGGGGTGGGGGGACTGCTCCCTCCGCCATAATGTATGGGGCCCAGTATTCTCTATGATCACTAAAATTGTGGACCCTAGAATAAAACCTAGTCCCTATCTATCGCTACGTTTTCCGGGCATTCAAGACATTTCCACGAAATTTAAGAGAATAATTTCCTGCATCCTGCTTTCTGTAAAACTCGCCCTAGCATGATGTTGGAAGTCTTCCATAGTTCCCTCTTAACAGACCATTATATTTCGGAACACTGTTTCTTTGAAAAATTGGTTGCAATCAAAAATGACTCATTGGAGACATATAACTCAACATAGCGACTGTGGCTAGACTTCATCCAAAGCTAAATGAATATATGAAGCTCAGGAAAATATATAGTGGCATCCCCCTTCAGAAATGCAGATATCAAGGTTCTCTATCAAAAATCAAGAACAGGATAAACCCCTGATAGAAACGTGGTTCCCCTTCCCCTTAAACATCCCCTTACCCTTTATCCTAACCTGAATTTTCCCCTCCCACCTGCTGTCTCTCTGCCCCGATTCCTCTACCACCCCCCCCCCCTCTATCCCCATCCATACAGTTAAATCAAGTTTAAGTTAACATCGCAAATCTGAGTTAAAGCTAAAAGTTAGAAGGATGTCAAATTTAAATATTTGTATGTCCATTAATGAACTGTATGGATAATTACTAACTATGGTCTAATTGTAATGGACAATGTTTGCTCAAATATCTTGGCGTCTGATTGACTCCAATCTAATTCTGCAGCAGGACGATAAACCTCAAACATACTGCCAGTGTCATTAAGACCTATCTTCAGTGTTAAGAAGAACAGGGGGTTCTGGAAGTGATGAAGTGGAGCCCACAGAGTCCACTCATCAAGTCAATCTTTGATTACATGAAGAGACAGAAGGATTTGAGCAAGCCTACATTGACAGACGATCTGTGGTTAGTTCTCCGAGATGTTTGAAAAAAACTCCATTCAAAAACTGTGTGCAAATGTACCTAGAAGAATTGATACTGTTTTGAAGACAAAGGGTGGTCACACTAAATATTAATTTAATTTAGATTCCTCTTTTGTTCATTCACTTTGCATTTTGTTGTTTGACCAAAAAACTATTAACACTTCTATTTCTGAAAGCATTCTTACTCTGCAGCATTTTTTCTACACCTGCTTTAAACGTTTGCACAGTAAAGTAACTGCAGGCCCTGTGATAGATTTTGTACATGGAACTAGAGAATTCAAGTTACACCTCTGGCTCTGATAGTAGATCTATTTTCCTGATTATGGAAACTTTCCCAGAGTTTCACTTTAAATGAACTATTGTATATTTTACTTTAAACGATGAACCTTCTTTTGGAGCCACTTTCTAATATACATGTATCATCAGATATATTCTGCTTAACAAAATGGAATTAGCAAGCAACTACAAGAATTTCAGATGACTATGCCTGCCCATTCTATTAGACAACATACTCTTATACTTTTACAGCAGTCACAGCCTTCTAAGCTGGCTTCAGATGAATGTAGTGAAGTAGCTTTAGCAGTTCCAGAGGTCGGGGACTCAGACAGTAATTCAAATAGAGGCCTGTGAGAGAATAGGACAGACGCCAACCATTGTGCCAGAAGTAGTTATGTAAGCTGGCTCCCTGTGCTGGGCTAAATTTGGATGCCTTTTGAAAGTAGGGTTGATATACAAAGAAGTAGAAAAAAAGGTCATAAAAAAGAGTTTCTTAGGGCTCCTTCACACAGGCATATTTGCACACACAAAAATTTGTGCGCACAATACGCAGAGAATAGAATCCATTGATATCAATGGGTTTCTACATAATTTGCGTTTTTAAACTCATGTTAATTAGAGACTACTGTTTAAACATGAGTTTAATTGTGACTGGATAATTCTGAAAAAACACATCCCCAAATATAAGAGGGTGATCACACTTATGTGACCACATTTATTTAAGTTTTATTTTTCCACCCTAAAAGAATTCCATTTGGTTTTCAATGGAATTATACAAATAACGGGTCACATTAAAGGTGGAAATAAATCTGAAATCATTCATCTTTGTCAGATTTTTTAACATAACAAAAACATGGTATTCTAACAGGAATGTGTAGACTTTTTATTCATTTTTTCTTGGAAATGAGATAACCAAAAACGCACATTTCTGCCATTTCATTTTTTTCTGATGGAGTTAACCATGCAAATCACAGTTTTTGGACCAAAACAAAAGGGAAAAAATAAATTCCCTAAAATTTTGCTTTTATTAGTATTATTAAAATTAAGGCACTCAAAAAAAAAATAGTCAACAGATAGCTGGAATGTGAGGCTACCCGGCCGTGCAGTATCTCACAGTGTGGGCCAGCTGTTATGACAGATACTTCACTTTCAGCTCTAGACACAACAAAAATAGAAAAGATTTTGTTTTCTTGAACTCAAATATTCTGAGAAAGACTCAATGCGTTTATGTGATGATGTAGTGACACATCAGCAGGAGTCGTTTAAGTAACCTGTCACTTAGTAAACACGGTGGACAGTAAAGAACAAATTTAAAAAAAAGCAATTCACAGCTGATCTATTTCAGTTCAGTCCTTTATATGTTGCTTGTCAGGGGAGTCAGCCTATGTACTGGAAACCACCAGATAAGTAGGTAATCCGGAGGTTTACATGCGGTCCACCTTGGAATTTACTTAGATAGACTATGTCAATGCCCATAAGGTATTTATATCATGTCAGAACAGAATAATGATCTGTTAGCCCTCAATTAAGGTCATAGATTATGGTTTAGTAGCCTTGATGCCTTCCAGTGTGAGCACACCCCACACACAGCTGTCTTGTCTGCAATAAAGGGTTAATTCACATGGTCAGCTGACCAAAACTGTCCTCTTGCTGTACCCCCCCCCCCCCCCAAATGCTGTCCGGCAGCAAAATTGGACATATAGCAATACAACTACAAAGGACTATCAGCTCACACCTAAGGCTATCTCCTTTTCACCATACAGTCCTAGTGATGGATTAACAGCATATTAGCAACGTACTAGCTGAATTGAACTTATCTTGTAACAGAGGTCACAGCCTCAAAATGAAAGAAAAAGAGCTGCAGCAGAGATAGATGCCAGACAACCATGCTGCTTGGCTGCTGGCTGCATGTGAAGCCAGGCCAAGAGTGGCTAGGGTTTATGTACTCATAGCTCCACCCCCAACACTGGGGGGAGTGGCTCTCTCCACCAATAATCTCTCTCCTCCTGTAAACTAGGTAAAACAGCTTCCTCCTATCAGCAAAGAAGGCATGATACCCCAGTAATGATGGCCATGGGATCACATGTTAGATAGAAACACCCATCAGCGACATCATAAGTCACGACACACTAGAGTGTCACATGACCACTCAGAATGATGTTATCTGAAGGAAGAGAACGCCGCCAGCAGCAACACTGATCACATGAGTGCTGTAGTAAACATGCAGACATTACATGCCGTTTTAACCCTTGCTTCTGCTCAGTGTAGGATAGCTTTTTATGCCACGACTGGGAAATAACTATATTTTTTTCTATAATAATTAAAAAAGCATTTATTTACTTATTGTTACATTTCTATTTGTCCCTATAGGGGGTTGAAATGTAGTATAATGCAGTATTGTGGCATTAGATTATACTGTGTTTTAACAGGCTTCCTGTCAAAGAAACGCCACAGGCCCATCTTAATAGGTAAACTATCATGGCAGCCTTGGGGGCCTTCAAAAGGGTAGTTTGGGACATTTAAATCCTGATTGATAGGGACATTTAAATGCCCCTGTCTGAACTGATACTCATATTTAAGAGGTTAACAGCCACGATCAGAGTTAGCTTCAGTTGTGGCTGTAGTGGGCAGGGGTTGGCTGTCAAAGCCAACCAATACCCACCATGTATGGAGCAGGTTCTGCTCTCGAGCCTGCGCCATACACAGCATACGCCATGAACAGTTCTATACATTCTAACTGCATGGAGCACATACAGTTAGGATGTATGTGTGATAAGAAGGGATTAATTCATTTGCAATGAAAAAACGTAAAAATGTATTAAACACATTGAGGGCCACATTGCCATACTTAACCACTTGCAAGGGTATTCCTATCTGAGACATTCATGGTATATCTTAAGTAAATACCATAATAAATTTAACCCCTTAATGACCAAGCACTGTAAATTTATGGCGCTTGGTCCTGGACTTTAATCCTGGCCGATGGCAAAAATACGGTGCAGGATTAAAGCCTCTGCTACTTCAATCAAGCAGGAGCAGATCAGGTCCTCTGTTGTCAGACACTGACAGGAGGAGAAGTTTGATGTGGTTTTTAACCACTTGTGCCTTCTCATTTCTAGACTTCATAGCACTCAATGAGCATTTTGTACTAAAAAGTGAAAGCGAAAGTGTTTTTTACGCTATGTGACCCGGCAATCACGTGCCCACAGGGTGCCCTCCGTCACAGCAGAGTTGCAAGGTTCTAGTAGATCGTGATCAGTCCTGCCAGTGACTACTGTGACTACAGGATTTTTTTGCCTCTGTAACCAGGGCTCCTAAGAAATGCCCCAGCTACAGTGGAAATGTGTGAAATAAAAAAAAGACCATGTGAATGACTCCCTAAGGTCTTATATACGTCATGGGGAATATAGATGGTAAATAAAATATTACAATAATAAGTAAAAAAAAAAAAAAAAGGGAATAAAATATATATATATATATATATATATATATATATATAAACATAAATAAGGAAAATGACCCACTGCCGCCGCCAACCAAAACCATAGAATGGTAGAGTTGGAAGGGACCTTCAGTGTCATCAAGTCCAACCCCCTAAACCATCGCCATATGCTCCCTGTAATCCACAACTGGATTACTACAAATTATATATCAAAGCGTCCAAAATAAAATGAGGGACTCGTTTTTATACTTGATTCCAGTGTACATACACTGATTTGAAAATTAAACAATTTTTTTTGCTTTTTACCCCTAATAAAACTAGAAAGTGTAAAAAAAAAAAGTCAGTAAAAAAGACATTAAAAACTAGCCCTATGTGTCACGGAATAAAAAACGCAGTAAGAATAATTTTGGTAAAACCACCACATGGGTAAAATCCTTAAAATGTATCTGGTCCTTTAGGACCAAAACAGCCTAGTCCTAAACCCCTTAACACTACAGGACGTATAGTTACGCCCTACATCTTTGGGGTATGTATAAAGGCAGATCGCGGGGTGATCTCGCTTCATACAATGCGGTGCTGGCTGTTTCTTACAGCAAACACCTGCCCGCAACAGCTCCGATAAGCCATGCAGCTCATCAGAGCTGTTAACCTTTTAAATGCCGTCAATTCTAGCAGTAGCACTTAAATGCTCCAACCCATGTTCGGGGGTCATACTGCAGGAGCGGTCAAAAGATCGCAAGTTCTTGTACCCTGTGGGGACTAAAAAAAAAAAAAGGTAAAACTAAGATTAAAAATTTTTACTAATTAATAAATAAAATAAAAAGCAATAAAAGAAAAAAAAACATTTGCCATATTTACAATAAAATAATCTAATAAAAATATATATTTGATATTGCTGCATCCCTTAAAGTCTGATCTATCAAAGTAAGGCATTATTTACTCCACATAGTGAATGTTCTCAGAAAAAAAATTAAGAACGCCAGAATTGCGCTTTTTTGGTCACCCCTGTCTCCAAGGAAAAATGTTAGAAAAAGCGATCAAATAGTCATATGTATTCGAACATGGCACCAACAGGAACTGCAGGATGTCCCTCACAACTATGTCGACAGAAAATTGAAAAAGTTATGGCTGTCAGAAGACAGCGACAGAAAAGAAGTTTGAAAAAATAACTAAAAAAATAACTAAAGTAGTACAGCCAAAAAAAGAAACAATATAAATTCTGTATTAAAGTAGTTGTACTGACCCCAGAATAAAGTTATCATGTCATTTTTGTTGCAGTGTGTTTACGCTGTAGAAACAAGATGCATTCAAAGATGGCAGAATTTCGTTTTTTTCCATTTCACTCTACTTGGAATTTTTTTTACTTTTTTCAGTGCATTATATGGTACATTGAATAGTGCCAATGAAAAATACAACTTGTCCTGCAAAAGACAAGGCCTCAGACATTTATGTTGATGGATAAATAAAAGGGTTAAGATTTTTTAAAAGGGGGGAGGATAAAACGAAAATGAAAAAAAAAGGTTCTTCCTTGTCCTTAAGGTGTTAAGTAAGTTTCACTTCCAGGACTCCCACCTATTGGGAGAATAGGAGTCACCTTCCTACCCAATCAGCACACCAGAAAGGAGGAGGCAATGCAAGTGGGTCTCTACATTGTGCTATGTGCCACTCTTCTTCACCCATACATGGAAACTGCATGTGAGCAGACACGCATAGATATTTCTGTGTACAGATGATTGGAGTCACACAGAGTAGCACTGAGGGCCGCAAGTGGCCTCTGGGCTACATGTTTTGCCCTCTGGTTGCACGTATACATTAGGAGCTTTTCCTTGAGCATATGCTTAACGTAAGCAAAAAATGAGATGTAAACCTCATTAGACTTTGAGTTTGCAGCTTCTCAAGCATTGCATTCAACAACAGCTAGCTTAATAAACAAATGTATCTCTAAATTGTCTTGGATAACATAAGCACCAGGAGTGAATACCCTCCATGGACACAACTACCCTGTAATGAGGAGCTAAGCCATCCATAAGTAATATTCATAGGTTGTTTACGAATATTGTCCTGTGTGCTTATTACACCGCAGATGGGAAATACAAACAAGAACAAGAGAATTGCATGCAATTTGTGTTCTGTTCCACACTGCTCTCACTATGTCAATTTTACTCATACAACAATCGTGCTGTCAATAAATACATAGCCAATTCCACTTGTCAGCAATTTGTAGCACGAAAATGAGCAGGCTAAAGCCCATCTGTGGGCAATAGAAAAAAAACATGATTAGTAAAACATGATGATGATTTTCCTTTAAGATTGAAGTTGATGCCTCATCTTCTGATCCTGGAAGGGACATTAACACATCTAATCACCATTAGCATCATGGATTATATATAACAGCAGTAAGAGTAGTTCAGTCTGGCAGCAGTACAAGAAGCCTTTAAATATTCAAAACATTAACATTTCGAGACGTTAGTTTATAATCTTTCTTTCCTCCTGACTTGACAGTATTGAAGTCATTATGCAACTTTCCCAAAACAAAAATTTATTGTGAAGTCTTTATAGCTCTTTCCTGACAGTGGTTCAGCACAATGACATTGAAGGATAGGCTTAGGCAGTGACATAAAGTGACTTATGCCTTCTGTGTATTCCCGAAGCTGAAGAATACCAAATACCAACTGCAGTAATGAGAACAGTTAGAAGTTATATTGCAGCATACACATAGACCCAGGGGTACACAACTTTTTCTGGTCCAAGGGCCATATTGTCAGATTGTATTACTACTAATGGTCAAGAAAAAAACTTAGAGATGTTCCATCTGAGAGAGTATATGACATAAATGTCAGATAGGTGGGAGTCCCAGAAGTGTAAAATACAATCTGTTGGGTGAATGGGGGTCATCTGCTCCATTCAGCACCCCACTGAAACACAACGTCAGACTGATTAAGGTATTCCCTACTGATTCTTCCAGATACAGCATTTGACAATGCAGATTGCCAATTCCTCCTCAATATGCTTTGTTGTATTGGCTTCAAGAATACTGATCTCTGTTGCGTTTCCTCCTACCTCTCTGACCACTTGTTCAGTGTATTATTATCCTGTTCTACCTCTTCTCCTCTTTCATTTGCTATTGAGTTTCCTTAGGGTGTGATCTTAGGTACCCTCCTTTTTTTCCATCTACACAACCCCTATTGGACAAACTACTAGCAGCGGATTTGGCTTTCAGTACGATCTTTACCCTGATGACACCCTATTATATAGTTTTCGTAAAAAAAAAAAATCAGGCACCTACAGAAGTTGTTGTTTTTGCTGCAAAACTCTGCATACAGTTACATCTCAGGCAGATATGCAAATGATTAGAGTTGTGCTGTGATTAGATGAATGGTCTTATTATCTCAGGCCCTAAAAGTGGTTCCTCCCTTTGAAAGGCTTTTAGAGGCTACTTATGTATAGTGGTCTTTTTCTGCTTGTGTACAGCATGTTGACCATTAGACATGCCTCCACAATGAAATCGAAGCCATTTTGTCTAGTAAACAGAGTTTGACATGGGGTGCATTATTGGAATGCGTGAAGCTGGATGGTTGTATTGATGAATTGCCCACCTTCCAGACTACTGACCAGACTAGTAGATGCATGAGGGCTCGCACACAAGATGTACGAGCTCAAGATGTCCTCAACAGATCACCAATAGAGAGGATCGTCTGATCGTCTGACAAGCATGATCTGCTCGACTATTTTGTTTTCCATTATCCAGAAACAGGTGGCACCATCATTACAGGCCCCTTTGTCTTTCGGAACCATTTCCAGGCACTTAGCTTAAGGACATTTTGTCTAATGGTGCCCATTATGCATACTGCCTTTGACACCCACCCACTGCTGCCTTCGTTTGCAGTGGTGTTGAGAACAACTAAACAAAACTGAACTGCTACCAAGTGAAACCTTGTTGTGTTCAATGACAAATTCAGGCTTAGTTTGGGCACTGAAGATGGCCGTGTTCGTGTCTGCAGAACTGGGAATAAGCACCTCAATCCTGCCTTTGCTGTGACACTGCGGCTGCTGCTGGTGTGATGATCCAGGAGACCATTGCACACAGCAGTCGGTCACCCATGGTAGTGGTATAAAGGACAATGACAGTTCAGGGATATGCTCAGGACTTCCTGCAGCCACGTGTTGCCTCTCATGGCAGGGTTTCCAAGAGTCATTTTCCCACAGGAAATAGTGCTTAGCAAGACACAACAAAGGTGTCACAGGAATACCTCCAAAACATTGCCACATTTCTGTGGCCTGTCGGTTGCCAGGTTTATCATCAATAGAACATGTATGGGACCATCTGGTATGCCAACTTCAACAGCCTGCGAGTTAGCATAAGGCTCAGTTACAGCAAATGTAGATTAAAATACATAAATATATACCACAGGATACCATCCGGAACCTGTATGCCTCCATGGCCATCCATATTACATCTTGCATCCAAGCTAGAGGTGGCCCAACAGGGTCCTAGAGCCTCCCTTGAAGTGTTTAGTTTAATGCAATAAATTAACCTTTTGCTTTGGTATTATAATCAGTTACTTATATCAACATTACAATCACACATATACATTTTTGTTTTGATTCTGACAACTACTTTTAGGTGCTTGATTTTTTTGACAATGAGTGTAGGGGGGGAAAGCCAACTTATTCTACAGCGCTTTCAGGTAATTTTATTTATTTAGCAAGCTGGAAGCTCATTTTAGCGACCTCAGAAGGATGAGCCAGCTACCATGCGAACCATGCGGGGATTGAACTTGCAATCTTCAGACTGTGAGCGAGAGCTTAGGACTGCCCTAACACAAGGCCTGCGTCACACAAAGGCACATCAACCAGTGAAAATGCCAGTGAAAACACAGTAACCCTAGGAAATTATGGGTGTCTCCTGTCATGGGTACAGAGCTTCTGACTCAAACCAAGAGCTTGCGTATCAATGCTGATGTGTTGTTTACTGAAACTGCTCCTGATTTGGCAAATTATAAAAGCATGGCCCTTCCACTGCACCAGTCCATTATTATTGTGCTCCTGTTGATAACCTAGCTCCTCTCCCAATGATCTACCATACCACAAGCTATTACTGACCTCTGG
Source organism: Eleutherodactylus coqui (assembly GCF_035609145.1). NCBI lineage: Eukaryota > Metazoa > Chordata > Amphibia > Anura > Eleutherodactylidae > Eleutherodactylus > Eleutherodactylus coqui. The sequence continues at coordinate 259,075,962 of NC_089837.1, read as the reverse complement.
CATTCCTCTCACCATGTTACCTGCCTGCTCCCTTTGTACTGAAAGCAATACAAGCTGTTACTGACCTCTGACCCCGTTTCCTGCTTGCTCCCTGTGAACTTCAAACCATGATCTACAGTTACCTACCCTTGGCTAATCCTAACTACACTATCTGTCTGCTCCTGTTACAACACTGAGACTTTAAACCAGATCCAGACCGCTTACAGTCAGAATCACAAAACTTAAGCCTCCGACAAGAATGGCACTATGCTCAAATGCTTTCTGGGCCCAGGAAATCTACAAAAAGCTACCTAAAAAGCATAGTTTATAGAAAATATATACATGGCCGAAACTACAAAATGGAGGCTACAAATAACTATCCTAATCACTGTTATTACAGCTTCTATGCTTTTTTGGCTCATATTTGACTCTGACCTCTCTTTCACTTCCTATATTTAATTACATACATGCTCAGGTCACCTGCATCTCAATATCCCAACAATCCATCCTTTTTTTTACTGTAGAAACAGCAAAAATTATTGTTGCACTGATCCATTCTGATCTTAACTACTGCAACATGTTACTGATTGGTCCTCCACTCACTAAACTCTCCCATCTCGAATTACTCCCAAATGCAACAAACCAGACTCTTGTTTTGTCCAGCTGCCTTACTGATGCCTCCACCCTGTGTCAGTTACTGCACTGGTCCCCACTATAGAAATTGATTGAAACTCATTACTCTTATCCATAAAGCTCCCCACATTGCTGCACCGTGCTATTTATCCTCCCTCATCTCTATCTTCCACGTTACTTATGCTCTCCATTAATGCTAATAATCTTAGACTTTTGCTGTTGTCCAAACCTTACACTTCTGTCTCCAAGACTTTTCCAGTTAATCCCTAACACCTACAAGTTCCTTTTACCCAGTTCTCCTTGATAAAGTGCTAGCCACACAGTGCCCCCTCACCAATAGTGCACGCCTGATTGTGGTGGTGGTGGTGGGGAAGGTGCAGAGAATAACATCACAGGCTGCATCTGGCCCCTGGGCTGGATGTTTTGCAGTTCTGGCATAAACAATAGTGTACAAAGAAGAGGTGGAGAGGACACCATACAAAACAAATAAATGGGTTCCTCATAAGGGAAATCTGCCATCAGAAAATGATCTGATATATAGTATAAATATTTTTTTTTAAGACTTTTGGTGTTATTTTATTTTTGATCTCATGAATTATATTTTAAAAGTTCCTAAAATTCTGACTTTTTTACAGTGACCACTAAGTGTAATAGTCAGAGGCAAAACTTGAAGCTGCTGGGCCCCACTGCAAAATCTGCAAATGGGCCCCCAACTATAAAGCTTCACTGATAGTATTGGTTTGCAATATGGGGAAAAGAGACTTTATGGGCTCCTGGGCCCAGGTGAGACCGCACCCCCTATACTTATGCCCTAGGTAATAATAGTTTGATACTTCCTGTTCTATGTAGAAAATTTTGCAGCAATCATCTCATCACAGGGAGGATTACACTGAAACGAAATATAGATAACACAATAGACTATCCCTCTCCCTGTACAATGACCTCTGCACATGTCACAGAACATGCCTAGACCAGTATCTCATAGCAATCAATGGGTCCTCCCTGTCCATTGTGTGAATAGTTCATATGTTCTCCTATAAAGCTTATGTCCAAATGCTGGTAAAAGCAGCTCAGGAAAGCTGGCCATCCCCATGGTCATGTATAGACATTAGAATAAAAAAATCTTCAATCAGAAAAACAAAAACAAACAAACATTAGAAAGCTGAAATATATTTCACTATTTGGTTTTAGTTTGTAAAAAAAAAAAGTGATACATTATATTTAAGTTACTGGGTTTTGTTGGAAGCTGGGTATTTGTATTCCCCACCACATCCTTTCCAGGAACTTTGGGCCAGTTCACACCCACTTGTTTGTTAATTCCTTTCAAGAGGGAAGCTCTGCACTAGTTCTTCTCACCAAATAGCAGAGAGATTGGTGTGAACCATGGCTGGATCCATTCTCTACAAGGACCCCATTGCAGCTACATGGTCAATGTCTATAGTATATATGTGGCTGTACGTAGAGTACATGGAACGCTGGTTACCATCTATACAATTCTTGCTTTTTAGATACTGTAGTGTTGGTCAACACAAAAATTCACACCGAGTAGAGCACACAAATGTAGGTGATATTTTTTTCCAAGCTTTTAGATTTCATCCATGTCCAGTTTACTTTCCACAAAGTGTACAATATCAGGCAATATGCTAAACTAGATTCAAAGATTTTTCTTCTATTCTGCTCACATTTGAACACCACACTAACTCTTCATAGAAGTAACCCCACTGCATTTTATCAGCAGAGGAAGCATAAAATAAATCCTGATCCTACTATTACAAATTTACAAAATGTAAACCACAAAGAGCTGCAATGTGTATCTGCATACGTTGGGAAAATGAACCATTTTTAATTGGATTCTGGCTGCTGCTTCTTGTTTCACCTTTGTGCTCCCACCTTTGATACGAAAGTGATTGTTATACTATTATTACCATTAAAACTTCCAAATTCTTTGCAAATAAAGAGGGTGCACTTCTATATCAGCAATAATTTAGGTATGTTTAAAGTCATTTTTAATAGTAAAATCTAATTGGACAAGACATGGGTGTTTGGAATAAGAGAATTTCATAATCAGGAGGAGAAATTTAGTCATCTAAACACCCCAGAACTCTGGCTCAATTTGCACCAATAACTAGCGTATGTGCCTTGTATGCATCATATTTATGGGATTTAGACTGTTTTTCCACCTCACTAAATAAAGGGGCATGCCTCCAAGGAAACGGTATGTGGTTTAACAAGAAGAGGCATGCTTTTAAATGTGACATAAAAAAAGGTTTTGTGCTGTGTTATCCAGTAGTGTGATTGTTCTCAGTAAGAGAAACCAAGTAATGTTGTAGATATGATACCTTTTATTGGCTAACAAAAATACATGATGTTATAGCGAGCTTTCGAACCTACTCAGGGTTCTTCTTCAAACGTGAAGAAGAACCCTAAGTAGGTTCAAAAGCTCGCTAATATTATGTATTTTTGTTAGTCAGTAAAAAGTATATCTACAAGCTTACTTGGTTTCTCTTACTGAGAACTATTAAGTCTCTAAAACATAGCTTTTATTGAAAAACTAAATAAAAAGGAGTTTGTAACACAAAGTCCTAAACTCTAGACACAAATACACAAATAAATAATAAAAAAATAAATAAATAAATAAAAAACTGCACCCCTATGTCAAATGAGGGGAAAGCAGTATATACGTTGCCTAGGAACCGATATTTTCTCCCAACGGAATTAAATTTTCTATTTTTGTTCTCCGTGGTATATATCCTAGAGCTAGTTGGATAGGCTCGTTAAGAATGGTGTTCCAGCTTGTATAGACAGCTATAGATATTCAATAGATGGGGGACTTGTATCCGCTTTTTAGAGCACGTGCGTTATTCCTCCCAAATAGAGAAAGATGCATAGACTGTCAAACAATGCCGTAGGTGAGAGAATATTCACGCTACTTTGGCTAGTTTCAGAAAAATCCGATATAAAGCTGATATCAGAATGCTGTAGCTTGCCAACGTTTTTTGCGAGTTGTAGCCACCAAAACAGAAGTTATAATGCAGTACACCAAACTGCCAGCTCAATTATTTTGTAGGTTCAAAAATCAGTGGTTCAACGCGTTTCCGCTACCTGTTGCGTAGCCTCATCAGGAACCATAAGAGAGTTTTTACAAACAAATCAGCTTCCAGCTAAACGGTTAATCCCCAAATTGGGATATTATAACCTTTTAGGAGGAGGGAGGTAGATAATCCTATCACTAGGTAGATCAAGGTAAATGAACCCAGTTTCCCCCCAGGAAAAATAGCTTCCAGCTAAACGGTTAGTCCCCAGATTGGGAAATCATAACCTTTAGAGAGAGGGAGGTAGACAATTCTATCACTAGGTAGATCAAGATAAATACACCCAGTTTCCCCCCAAAGATAGCAGGAACAAAAAAAGGCAGCAGCACCAGTCTCTGTGGTAGACGCCGGCTGGTGCTGCTGCCTTTTTTTGTTCCTGCTATCTTTGGGGGGAAACTGGGTGTATTTATCTTGATCTACCTAGTGATAGAATTGTCTACCTCCCTCTCTCTAAAGGTTATGATTTCCCAATCTGGGGACTAACCGTTTAGCTGGAAGCTATTTTTCCTGGGGGGAAACTGGGTTCATTTACCTTGATCTACCTAGTGATAGGATTATCTACCTCCCTCCTCCTAAAAGGTTATAATATCCCAATTTGGGGATTAACCGTTTAGCTGGAAGCTGATTTGTTTGTAAAAACTCTCTTATGGTTCCTGATGAGGCTACGCAACAGGTAGCGGAAACGCGTTGAACCACTGATTTTTGAACCTACAAAATAATTGAGCTGGCAGTTTGGTGTACTGCATTATAACTTCTGTTTTGGTGGCTACAACTCGCAAAAAACGTTGGCAAGCTACAGCATTCTGATATCAGCTTTATATCGGATTTTTCTGAAACTAGCCAAAGTAGCGTGAATATTCTCTCACCTACGGCATTGTTTGACAGTCTATGCATCTTTCTCTATTTGGGAGGAATAACGCACGTGCTCTAAAAAGCGGATACAAGTCCCCCATCTATTGAATATCTATAGCTGTCTATACAAGCTGGAACACCATTCTTAACGAGCCTATCCAACTAGCTCTAGGATATATACCACGGAGAACAAAAATAGAAAATTTAATTCCGTTGGGAGAAAATATCGGTTCCTAGGCAACGTATATACTGCTTTCCCCTCATTTGACATAGGGGTGCAGTTTTTTATTTATTTTTTTTTTTATTATTTATTTGTGTATTTGTGTCTAGAGTTTAGGACTTTGTGTTACAAACTCCTTTTTATTTAGTTTTTCAATAAAAGCTATGTTTTAGAGACTTAACTGAACCCTACTGTGACATATCCATTTTTTCATCGAGGTGTTCGTCCTGCAACTGTGAAATACTGAGAACTATTACATTTAAACGTGACAACATATGTCAGCATTTTGGCACAAAATATTAGTGTAAAGTAAGTCAACCAAAATTTGGCAAAATATTGATATGAAGTTAGGAAAAATGTCTAGCAAGGTGTACCAAAGTTGCACATTCAGCATGAATAACTGTATAATCTAAGTTTACAAGGGAGATTTTATTGCGTGTGTTATTTGTGCTTTGCTGTTAGTTGCGACAAAATATTGCACGATGTTGATACATTTTTTATAATTTTTAAAATATGTATAAAGATTAGAGATGAGTGGGCGTACTCGTCCGAGCTTGATGCTCGTTCAAGTATTAGGGTGTTCGAGATGCTCGTTACTCGAGACGAACACCACGCGATGTTCGAGTTACTTTCACTTTCATCTCTGAGACATTTGCGCGCTTTTCTGGCCAATAGAAAGACATGGAAGGCATTACAACTTCCTCCTGTGATGTTGCAGCCCTATACCACCCCCCTGCAGTGAGTGGCTGGGGAAATGGTGACACCCAAGTATTAAAATCTGCCCCGCCCGTGGCTCACCACAGATGCATGCTGACATAGATCAGGGACAGTGCTGCTGATGCTGCTGCTGCTATAGGGAGAGGGTTAGGTGTTATATTTGTCTTGAAGAACCCCAACGGTCCTTCTTAGGGCCACATCTGACCGTGTGCAGTACTGTTGAGGCTGCTTTTAGCAGTGTTGCACAATTTTTTTTTTTTTTTGTATATCGGGTGTGCAGACCATTGCGTCCTCAGTCTGCAGTCATTGTACAGAGTATAGGGGCAGTACTGGTGAGGCAGGGACAGTGGGAAAGGTGAAAGAGATATACTGTCTATATAGGCAGTGGGCTTTTTCAAAAAAATTGGGGAAAAATACTATATTTGGGCTGCCTGTGACCGTCTTCAGTGTACTGCGTGTCTGCTGGGGGTAGTAGTCCTAATTAATATGCAGCTAAGCCTTACAGCAGGCTTGCGCAAAATTGTTTCCTGGCTCTGCTGTCTCTGTTACATCACCGCCGTCATAGCGCCAGAGGGAAACAGTATACATAATATACGCTGCATACAGTATCTGTCTGGTGTTTCAGCTCACCATTTAAACAAATTGAAGCAAAATACTTAAGGCCTACCACTGCCCTTTGGCCACTTGACTGCTTCTGCGCTGTGAATTCCACTAGCTCAGTCATACGCACCTACGTCTCACTAGAGGCGTGCGCAAAATTGTTTCCTGGCTCTGCTGTGCATTCCGTAAGCGAAGTCAGCCTCCAACCACAGGCCAATAAGCGGCACATTTAATTACAGCGTTCTGTTTCTGCTCTACTCGTAATACACCATGCTGAGGGGTAGGGGTAGGCCTAGAGGACGTGGACGCGGGCGAGGACGCGGAGGCCCAAGTCAGGGTGTGGGCACAGGCCGAGCTCCTGATCCAGGTGTATCGCAGCCAACTGCTGCAGGATTAGGAGAGAGGCAAGTTTCAGGGGTCCCCAGATTCATCTCACAATTAATGGGTCCACGCGGTACACCTTTATTAGAAAATGAGCAGTCTGAGCAGGTCCTGTCATGGATGGCAGAAAGTGCATCCAGCAATCTATCGACCACCCAGTCTTCTACGCCGTCCACAGCTGCAACTCTGAATCCTCTGGCTGCTGCTCTTCCTTCCTCCCAGGCTCCTCACTCCATGAAAATGACACATTCTGAGGAGCAGGCAGACTCCCAGGAACTGTTCTCGGGCCCCTGCCCAGATTGGGCAGCAATGGTTCCTCTCCCACCAGAGGAGTTTATCGTGACCGATGCCCAACCTTTGGAAAGTTCCCGGGGTCCGGGGGATGAGGCTGGGGACTTCCGGCAACTGTCTCAAGCGCTTTCAGTGGGTGAGGAGGACGATGACGATGAGACGCAGTTGTCTATCAGTGAGGTAGTAGTAAGGGCAGTAAGTCCGAGGGAGGAGCGCACAGAGGATTTGGAGGAAGAGCAGCTGGAAGATGAGGTGACTGACCCCACCTGGTTTGCTAAGCCTACTGAGGACAGGTCTTCAGAGGGGGAGGCAAGTGCAGCAGCAGGGCAGGTTGGAAGAGGCAGTGCGGTGGCCAGGGGTAGAGGCAGGGCCAGACCGAATAATCCACCAACTGTTTCCCAAAGCGCCCCCTCGCGCCATGCCACCCTGCAGAGGCCGAGGTGCTCAAAGGTCTGGCAGTTTTTCACTGAGAGTGCAGACGACCGACGAACTGTGGTGTGCAAGGTTTGTCGCACCAAGATCAGCCGCGGAGCCACCACCAGCATGCGCAGGCATATGATGGCCAAGCACCCCACAAGGTGGGATGAAGGCCGTTCACCGCCTCCGGTTTGCACCACTGACTCTCCCCCTGTGCCCCAACCTGCCACTGAGATCCAACCCCCCTCTCAGGACACAGGCACGACCGTCTCCCAGCCTGCACCCACACCCTCACCTCTGCTGTCCTCGGACCCATCCAGCCGTCTCTCAGCGCAGCATCCAGCCGTCAATAGCGCAACTGTTTGAGCGCAAGCGCAAGTACGCCGCCACGCACCCGCACGCTCAAGCGTTAAACGTGCACATAGCCAAATTGATCAGTGTGGAGATGCTGCCGTATAGGCTTGTGGAAACGGAGGCTTTCAAAAGCATGATGGCGGCGACGGACCCGCGCTACTCGGTTCCCAGTCGCCACTACTTTTCCCGATGTGCTGTCCCAGCCCTGCGCGACCACGTCTCCCGCAACATTGTACGCGCCCTCACCAACGCGGTTACTGCCAAGGTCCACTTAACAACGGACACGTGGACAAGCACAGGTAGGCAGGGCCACTATATCTACCTGACGACACATTGGGTGAATTTAGTGGAGGCTGGGACTGAGTCAGAGCCTGGGACCGCTCACATCCTACCCACCCCCAGAATTGCGGGCCCCAGCTCGGTGCTGGTATCTGCGGCGGTGTATGCTTCCTCCACTAAACCACCCTCCTCCTCCTCCTCCTACGCAACCTCTGTCTTGCAATCAAGATGTGTCAGCAGCAGCACGTCGTCAGCAGTCGGTGTCGCGTGGCGTGGCAGCACAGCGGTGGGCAAGCGTCAGCAGGCCGTGCTGAAACTACTCAGCTTAGGAGAGAAGAGGCACACGGCCCACAAACTGCTGCAGGGTCTGACAGAGCGGACCGACCGCTGGCTTTCGCCGCTGAGCCTCCAACCAGGCATGGTCATGTGTGACAACGGACATAACCTGGTGGCGGCTCTGCAGCTCGGCAGCCTCACGCACGTGCCATGCCTGGCCCACGTCTTTAATTTGGTGGTTCAGCAGTTTCTGAAAAGCTACCCACGCTTGTCATACCTGCTCGGAAAGGTACACCGGCTCAGCGCACATTTCGGCAAGTCCAAGACGGACGCTGCCACATGAAAGAGCCGGGGCCGCCAGGCGCGGGTGAGTACGCGCTCGTCCCTGCAGGCTCTCGGGTCGGGTCCCGCGGCGAGAATTCTCGCTGCCGGATCCGACGCGCTCGTCTGCAGGCGGCCTAAGTAACATATCCAGATAACTTAACCCCTTAATATCACAGGAAGTACGTTTATTATGGTAGGGTAGTAGTTAATGCAACATACTTTCCCACAGCAGGACTGATAGCAGGCCTCCCACTGCAACAGCAGGCATCGATGAAAACAGCGAGCGCATTCCCTCTGTGACGTCATTGGCGCTCCATGTTGCAGTCTCGAATGGATTGCCATAGCAACCTGGATGCCTTATACTGGTGTCCAGGCTGCTATGGCCTGTGATCACTATTATGAGCGATAATGCATTGCAGTACAGAAATATTGCAATGCATTATTGTAACGATCAGAGCTTTTATGATTGAGGGACATAAAAAAAAACAAGTATAGTGTAAAAAAAATGTCAACAATAAAAAAAACTGTTTTTTGTGCACTTTCTCACTTGTATAAAAAAAGAAAAAAATGTAAACTCACATATTTGGTATCATCGCATCCATAAAAATGTGTACAATAGATTGAAAACACTATTTACCCTGCACGGCAAAAGCCATTAAAATAAAACTTAAGAAAAGGAGTCAAAATGCCTTTCAAACATACAAAAAAGTGAACAAAAAGCCATATGTTCCTCAAAATAGTACCAACAAAAACTCATCACGCAAAGAGAAAACCCACACAGACCTCCGTCCATGGAAATTTTAAATGCTATTGGACTTTGAATGCAACGATGTTAGAAAACGTTTTTTAAAAAAGGGGTTTTGTTATACAAAAGTGGAAAAATCTAAAAAAAAAATAATTTTCTTGTTGTAATCCTACGAGCACACAGAAAAAAATTGGCATGTGATTTATGTTGCATGATTAACGCTGTAAAAAGAAAAGAAAAAAAACTATGACAAAATTGATGTATTTTCTCTCCCTGCCTTCCAAAAAAATGTAGAAAGGTTTTACAGTACATTATATGTACCCAAAAATGTTACCAATGAGAAATGCAGTTTGCCACTCAAACAGCAATCCCTCATAAAGTTATGGCTTATAATATGATTGCGTCATTACGGCCATTTCCTTAAGGGATTAAAACAGCTGAGGAGTTGTTGAGCTTAATAAAATTGTATTATGTGAGTTGAAAGCCCTCCCACCGCTTTAAAGTTGTACATTAGGGCTTTAAATTTAAATTTTAAATAGGAAGTATTCAATTTCATTTTTTGTCTCCTCAGGTAATCAAAAGCAGAAAAGTAATCCGTAGTCATCAAAAGTAGATCCGCAAGGGTCTATCACTCAGGACCTCTGGTGAACAGTGTTTACCCCAGTTTGATCACTTCAACGGGCTCAGCATGTAATACCAACCAGAGACACTGCATAATGTATGGTGCTGTATGCATCTGAAAGAAAGACAGCTCTATACACACAGTCACCAGACCAGAGGGTGCCGGGCAGTGGATTCCTGACAATCTACTAGTAGAACCCTTGTAAATGCCAGTGTGGTGAACAGGCTGAGCTTTAGTGGCAATTGTAACACGTAGGGGTAAGCAGAGTAGTTAAGTAAGGATCTTGGATGGAGTCATTGTTGCTCTTAAAGTATACTGGCCCAGCTAAAAGGGTCAAGGCAGAATGGCCCTAGATAGCTACCTGGTCTGTTTATATATTTTAGTCAGCAGGGGAGATGTCATGGCATCTGGGAACTCAAATTAACTATATAAATGTTATATTAGAATGTTTTTCACCAAAGCTAGATCCATTAACGCCTACATTAAAATATTTTGTGCCTTTGTTTTGCCTTCTATGTGATGTAGTTTGGGTCACTATGCTCAGGAGTGAGGGTTAATCACATATCAAAACATCATGTTCTAGTTTTTTATATATGAATCTGATCAAACAGTACCCAATAAATAAAGTGCACACAGTTAAGATTGTAAAGATATTATATGGTTAGATTCATCCATTCTGTTCTTGTAATTTACCTTCCTTCACTAACAATTGCTTCAGTCTTAAAGGGAATGAGCTATTGTCTAAATCAAATTTTCACGTAAAAAATATTTTGGTGACTTTTTAGAAATATTTTTAGTCAGGATTTATATATTTTTTTTAAACCCAAAAAGCCTGCATTTTTCACACTGATCACAGAGCCTAACAATAGACTGATATTTCCTGTTCTGTAGAGAAATTTTGCAGCAGTCTGCTTATCATCAGCACATGCAGCATTACAATTAGGTAACACCTAAACTACTGTGCAAAATTTTAGGCAATAAGAATGATTTCCAAAATAGAAGTGTTAATAGTTTGTTTTTGTCAGTTAACAAAATGCAAAATAAATGAACTGAAGATAAATCTTAACCCCTTAGTGACCAGCCCATTGCCTTTTTATGTCCTGTCCTTCTGGGCTTAATTCCCAGAGGACGTTAAAAAAAATGCCTCCTCTGGGAATGACAGCCCTGCAGGCTCAGGACATGACAGCTCCATGCTTCCGGTTACTGGAGGTAGCCGACAGCATGGAGCTGTCATCCAGGGCCTCAGGACCCCACCCCCGGTCACGCGATCACCGGTATCCACCAGATACCAGCGATCGCGTTAAAGTTGACGAAAAGTTGAAAAAAGTTAAGAATTCAGCTCCCCTTGTGGATCAGATCCGTAAGGGGAGCTGAGAATACTCAGAGAGCCAGAAATCCTGGGAAATTTTAAAACTCCCTGCTCCAGGCTAGTATGAGTACCCGAGAGCAGGGAGCTGTCACCAGGAGCCGCTGTATGCGGTTCCCGGTCACATGATCGCTGCTATCCAATGGATAACATCAATCATGTAAAAGTTAAAAAAAAAGTTGAAAAAGTGTAAAAAAAAAAAGAAAAAGTTTGTTTCATCTATGATCCATGAGGGGAGAGGAAATTAGGTACCTACATCCCCCAGATTTTTTCACGGACGTTGGCCAGCTTCTGTGCATGCCTGCATCGCCAAAATGGCGGACGCAAGTGCAAAAGCTCAGTCATATGATCGCCGTTATCCAACAGATAACGGCGATCACGTAAAAGTTAAAAAAAACTCCGAAAAAAATCTTTCCCCAGTTTTGGCGCATGCGCCCGTCGCCAATATGGCGGACGCAAACGCAGAAGCTGGGGAGGACTAGAGGAAATTTAAAATCTCCTTGCTCCTGGCTACTAAAGGTAGCCAAGAGCTTGGAGATGTCACGGGGGCTGCGGTGAGCGGTCTTAGGTCATGTGATCACCATTATCCAATGGATAATGGCGATCACGTAAAAGTTAAAAGACAGTTATAGTTTGATGCTCTGTTCAGTTTGGGCCCCGTTGTGCATACAGACAAAAGATTAGGGCCACAATGGGTATGTTTCTGAACACTGGACAAATGGGGGTATACATTTTGGGGTGAAAGTCTTTATTCCTATGTATGCTGTACAAAAAAAAATATTTTTAAAATGACATAATTGCCAAAAAAAACAAAAATCGAAATGTTTTCCTTCTGCTTTGCTTTGATTAATTTAAAAACGGTGGAGTCAAAATACGCAGAACACCCCTAGATGAATGCATTAAGGGGTGTAGTTTTTAAAAAAAGGGGTCATTTGTGGGGGTTCTCTATCGTTTTGGTCTCTCAAGGGGTCTACAAGTGGGCAATGGGGCCTGAAACACCATCAAGTAAAAAATGTCTGTTCTGAAAACCACCCGCTGCTCCTTTCGATTAGGGCCCCGTTGCGCATACAGACAGAAGATTAGGACCACAATGGGTATGTTTCTGAACACAAGACAAACGGGGTTATCCATTTTTGGGTGAAAGCCTTCATTCATATGTCTGCTGTCCAAAAAAAAACTGTTTTTAAAATCACATAATTGATAAAAAAAACAAAAATTGTAATTTTTTACTTCTGCTTTGCTTTGATTTATTCAAAAACTGTTGGGTCAAAATACGCAGTCGACCCCTAAATTAATGCGCTAAGAGGTCTAGTTTCCAAAATGAGGTCATTTGTGGGGGTCCTCTGCGTTTTGGCCGCTCAAGGGGTCTACAAGTGGGCAATGGGGCCTAAAACACCTTCAAGCAAAATGTCTGGTCTGAAAGCCTCCGGCTGCTCCTTTCAGTTTTAGCCCCGTTGTCCATACGAACAGAAGATTAGGGCCACAATGGGTATGTTTCTGAACAGAGGACAAACGAGGGTATGCATTTTGAGGTGTAAATCCTCATTTTCATGTCTGATCTTAAAGCCTCCGGCTGCTCCTTTCAGTTTTGGCCCCGTTGTCCATACGAACAGAAGATTAGGGCCACAATGGATATGTTTCTGAACAGAGGACAAACGAGGGTATGCATTTTGAGGTGTAAATCCTCATTTTCATGTGAACTATAGAAAAAAAATCCTGTGTTAAAAAAATTACGTATTTGCAAAAATATGAAATTTTATTATTTCTACTCTAAATTGCATTAATTCCTGTAAAGAAACTGTGGGGTCAAAATCCTCCTGACCCCCCTCAGTGAATACACTAAGGGGTGTAGCTTTTGAAATGGGGTCATTTGTGGGGGTATCTATAATTTTGACATCTCTCAGCTTTGCAATCATGGCTTGGTGCTGGAAAATAAAGTGTTCCTCAAAATGTTGATAATTCATGTTAAATTTCTATGGCTCCTAAATGGTTAAAAAAAAAAACGAAAGTTTTTCCAATGTGCGTCCAGAATAAAGTAAACAGATGGAAATATATATCTTATCAAAAATTTCTATGTTATGTTTGCACATATTTGAGATATTGCAGTTGGAAATGTAAAAAAAATGACAATTTAAAATTTTTTTTCCCAATTTTAGCGCTTTTAATAAATATACACAAATTCTATCGGTCTACTTTTTCCGCCTAAATGAAGTACAACATGTGGCGAAAAAACAATGTCAGAGTCACTTGAATATGCAAAACCTTTACGGTGTTTTTCCATGTAAAAGTGACATGTCAGATTTCCAAAATTTGGCCAGGTCATTAAGGCACAACACAGGGTTGGTCACTAAGGGGTTAATCAAATCAATATTTGGTGTGACCACCCTTTGCTTCCTATACAGCATCAATTCTTCTAGGTACATGTGTACAAAGTCAGGGAGTTTGTAGAATCATAGTCAAATGTATGATTAACCAATTCAATTATAAATACAGCCATAAACTGCAATAGAGACAGCTGTATAAGAGGCTTAAAACCAGGCGAGGAACAGCCAATCTCTGCTACAAAGCTAAGGTTGTGGAAGACAGTTTCATATTACATGGCATACACCATGGCAAGACTAAGCACAACAACAAGACACAAGGTAGTTACACTGCACCAGGAAAAGATATTTAAAGCAGACTGGGGTTTCAAGATGTGCTGTTATAACTCTTTTGAAGAAGCACAAAGAAATGGCAACATTGAGGACTGCCAACGCAGTGGTCATTGAAGGAAACATAGTACAGCAGATGAGACACATGCTTATCATGATCGGAACTGACAGAAACCAACGAGACCCAGGTACACCCATAAACTGTTCAGAGAAGTCTGACCAGAAGTGGAACATTTGAAATATTTGGCTGTAACATAAGGCAATTTGCTGTCTTCTAATGAGTGTCTGCAGGCAACAGTGAAGCATTGTGGAGGTTCCTTGCAAGTTAGGGACTGCATTTTAGCAAATGGATTTGGAGATTCGGTCAGAATTAATGATGTCCTCAATGCTGAGAAATACTGGCAGATCCTTAGCCACCGTGCAATACCACCAGGGAAGCGTTTGATTGTGCCCAAATTTATTCTGAATCAGGACAATGAGCCAAACATAAAGCCAATGTCGTTAAAAGCACTGTCTTCAGCGTAAAGAAGAGTAACGAGTCCTGAAAGTGATGATATGGCTCCACATAGCCCTGATCTCTACATCATCCAGTCTGTCTGGGATTACATGAAGAAACAGAAGGATTTGAGCAAGCCCACATCCACAGAAGATCTGTGCTTAGTTCTCCAAGATGCTTGCAACAACCTTCCTACTTAGTTTCTTCAAAAACTGTATGCAGGTGTACCTAGAACAAATTATGCTATTTTGAAAGCAAAGTGTGGTCTGAACAAATATTGATTTGATTTAGATTTCTCTTAATTCACTTTGCATTTTGTAATTGACAAAAATAAACTATTAACGCTTCTATTTTTGAAAGCATTCTTACATTGCAACACACCTGCCGAAAACTTTTGCACAGTATAGTTAACAATGGATCCACTATTTACAATAGGTGATGGTCACCCTCCCTGCACATTGACCCTTTACTCAGGTCACAAAATATGCCTAAAGTAGTGTCACATAGAAGTCAGTGTTCGTCCCCTTTTCCACTTGTCAATTGTGTGAATGGCCCATGAGGCTGCTGTAAACAATATAATTAGATGCTCTAAATACTGTTAGATGCAGCTCGGGTAGGAGGGCAGCTCCCTTGGTTAATAAAAAATAGAAAATGTTTCATTATGCAGTTCAAAGTAGTCAAACAAATCTAGGCTTTCCCTTTAACAGAACGTGATGCCAGTTTTTCACACGTAAATCTTCCAACAGCATTAAAACACTGAAGAATTGAGAATTTCAGTGGTCGCTTTGCTGCCCAACATGTATCAAACATACCTTCAAAATGAGTCTTATTTCCCATGCTTCACTTACAAATAGCATGTGATTGGTCTGGTGGGTGTGCTGGACCGATAGTGGTGAGCTGGGTGGACCATCTTTGGAGCCAAGAGTAACTCCTCTAACACTGCCCTTCATTCTGCAAAAGATGTTGAGACATTCTCCACATTATGACAGCTGCGGTCCAAGTCTCACGTGTACATCATAACCTCCCGGAGTGGCACATGCACAATACATCTGTCCATGTTGTGGGCAGACACACCCCTTATAGCTGCACATGCATCGGTCTCTGAGGTCACAGTGCACGCGTGAGACTTGTACCGAGGCTATGATGACATGGAGAACGTCTCCACATCATTTGCAGACAGAGGGTCAGTGTTGGCTCCAAAGATAGTCCGCCCAGCCCATCACGATTGGTTCGGCACGCCCACCAGATTGCACGTAATTTGCATACATCACGGAGACATAAAACTTCATTTTGAAAGTATGCTTGACACATGGTCCAACTGTTGAGATGCTCAATTGTTCAGCGTTTTAATAGTATTGGCAGATTTATGTTTCAGTAATTGATGGTAATATATTTCATATGTATTCTAATTGGAATCTCTTTTGTGACTCTATTTTTATCACACCCCCAAGAAATTGACTCTGAATTGAAAATAAATTCTTATTTCATTAATAAAGGCAGATGTGACAGGAGGTTAAGAGCGCAGAATTCAAAACAGACATAAAATGTTTTTTAGAGTCAATATGTGGCTGTCCTTTATACCGTATTGGTTGGGTACCTATACTGCATATGAAACAACAGACAGTTTGTTGTTGAATGGTATTGAGCATTTATACACCCATTTTAGAAAATGCCATTCATCAATGAAGCAGAGCCTGTGGGAAACATTATAAAAGTGTTAATCTTTAAGTTACTATAGTTACTCTGATATAATCATAGTATATATTTGTATCATTTTAGAATTCCACTCTTTCCAGTTTCATGTACTCTGTTGCATATCTAAGACCCACATGCTGAACTAATTTAAAATCCCTGTCGGCAGGTTATTTTTTAAGACTGTTACATCTTTCACTAAGTCTTTTACAGAAGTCAGATATGAGGCTTAGTGTTATGAAATTCCTTATCTCTGGCTGATTCAATCTAGCTCTGTGTGTGCTTGAGATAGCTGCTCGCTGCTATCTCCTCTCTAGATAGTAAAAGAGAGAGAATGTAAGTATCTACCAAAAGGATGTATGTTAGAGAAATATCCCATTATTACCCAGGAGAGCTCATACTCTAGAAGCAAAAATCGATTTGTGTTATAAAAGGCACATCTAGAACTAAATAAAAATTCTATAAATCAGTTAGGCAAAAAAAGTGCTACAGTAACCTAACGCAGCGATAGTATTTCACCTGTATGCCTAATATACTGTATATAGACTTCACTTAAACTTCACTTAAAGTTTAAAAAAATAGATGTGACAGCAGTTAAAGGAGTTATCCAGGCTTTAAAAACTGATGACCTACCTCATGAAAGGCCATGTGTATCTTACGGGGGGAGGGGG
Source organism: Eleutherodactylus coqui (assembly GCF_035609145.1). NCBI lineage: Eukaryota > Metazoa > Chordata > Amphibia > Anura > Eleutherodactylidae > Eleutherodactylus > Eleutherodactylus coqui. The sequence continues at coordinate 259,059,304 of NC_089837.1, read as the reverse complement.
GGAGAACCAATGCCTGGGACCCCCACTTATGTGCTAAACTACAGTGCTTCTCTACAACCACTCTAGTGTTAACGGAATTGAAGTGAATGGGACAAGCCTGTCAGAACAGTCTCTATAAAAAATACAGGGGCGCATTTCTTAAAGCTTTTGCGTCACTTTGCGGCATAAAATTAAAACGTACATTTTTGTGCAAACTGATATGTGCAAAAATTTTCCAAATTTTAGCTTTCTGTACCAGCCCCACCACTTTTTCAAAAAGTGGGTGGGGCTTGTCAGGAGGGGCGTGGGCACCCCTGACTGGCAGATTTATATATAATTTATGACAGACTCTGTGGTAAATTATACCAGAGATATATACCAAGACTGACCTAGCACACATTTCTGAGAAGGTGCATGAAGCTGCTAGGATGCGCTGAATATATGAAGAGGCCTGTACAGGGGGAAATCATATTAATCCCAGTGTCACAAATGCTCATGGTATTCTGAATACAAAACAGAAGTCTACTCAGATGTAAACTTTGAAGCAGCCACAGAACTATGATCTCCACAGCCCCTTAAATTTACTGACTAGCGGGAGCCCGGACCCCCACAGATCTGTTATTGATGGACTATCAAGGACCTGAGGATAAGTCATCAATTTTTAAAGCCTGGATAATCGCTCTATTCCCACATGTCATATTCACATGGGGCCAGGAAGCTGAGCTACGGTATAAGCAATTGTTTGGCAGGATCCTCACACTGTATAACTTGGCAAATGGTAGAGATGAGCAAAAGCATTTCACAAGTGGGCAGTTTTGCTATTATGTTGTTATTTAAAACAACGAAGGCTGAAATGATTTTTGATTTATGGTATGCGCTTCAAATCTCACAAATATGTGAAAAAAAATTATAGCAACCAATTTCAAGGAGACAACCATAATATTAAAGCTTTACATAGAAAGAAAATAAAGAGGTAGCCTACTTGCTAAATACAAGATTACCCTCAACATTGCTGGGGGGAGGGGGGGGGAGTGCAGTCTGCTTTGTATATTGTGGACATACACATTTTGGTATAGACTCGTCCTTATTTTTCTACTACCCAATTAGTATATGAATGAACAGGATAGAATAACAAGCTACTGAAAGCTATATATCAAAAGAATAATTGGAACCTTGAAAAGAAAAAAGTTTAGAATTGAGGTTAAAAAAATTGGAAGGCCTAGAAAACAAACATGGATGTTGGTAATGAGCTAAGTGTTTTCGTTCAATAACTGACTTTATATACGTTACTTGAGCCAAAGCAGTTTCCAGAGTAATTTTTCAGAAAACAGTTCTGCAATAATAAAAAAATGTTTAGGTGTGTTTTGTTATTTTTAGGCCAAGTAGATTTTAAGCAAATTGACTTTCAAACCTAATAGGATTTGTTTGACAGGTTTTGTTTTCATGTGACTTGTATGTTATAGGTTATACTGTATAAAGATAATAATAAAAGCCATTGATGTTTATATCCAGCAAAGAAGCTTCTTTTATCATGGAGCCCTCAGGCAAGTTCAAGAGAAGCTTCAGTGTATAAGCTGATTCTATCTTCAGCTGTTGGTAAGCTAGGTATAGTTCAATGTGAAATAGCTTTATGCTTCAGTGCCTGTGCACAGTGACTGCAAAATACAAGTTCACGTACTGCACTTTTATTCAGAGCAACCAAAATCTTTTCCCCATTTGTTTCCATTAAGTTAATTCAGTTATTCCAGATGATTGGCACTAATCATATTGTTGATTTTTATTAATAACAATAAATATTAATAATACATTTGCTGATCTTCTAATAGTGGGCATTTCACACAGACTGCCACGTGAAATGCCATGCTTAGTAAATGTCCCCCTCTGTATATTTTAGAAATGCTGTAGTTATTTATTTATTTTTTCATTTTTGATTGTAGCCATACTGGAAATACGAACTTTATCTCTGAAGGAGGTTGCACCGCAAGAGGGCATCATATGATATGACAGTGACATCAAGCAGGGCTCATTAGAATTAAGGACTTACAATTTTTATATTCTATTCTTTTCTGCACCTCAGTTATATGTACAAATGCTGAGTGTATTGTTTAACACTGGGGTCACGTGATGCCCATTTGCAATGCAATCTCTTTTAGTCCAGTCTAGTCACTCAATAGGACATAAGGTTTTCCTGCAGTATGTAGATGGAGCATGCACTGGACTGAAGAATGTAGCACCACTAGAGACAGTTCGGTATTGTGATGTAGATGGCATTTTAGCATGTTTCATTGACAGAATGTGTTTTAATGGACTACTGGTGGACCATGGACACAAGAGGCACACTGAAGGAAAACAAAAAATGAACAGGATGTGTACTGAAAAGATTTATATTTCACTATGAATACATTTTCCTCCTCTGATGACTGTGTCCAAGTCTGTACAGCAAAGCTGACAAGTGAGCTCCAGAAAATATTAGCTTGTTGTGACTTCTCTAGTGGCCAGTATAAAAATTGGAATATGTCCAGATATTTTTTTTTTTTAAATATGGATAGTCATATAAAATAACAAACATGTTTTTGATTATACAATTCCTTTAAATTATTAAAATTAAGCTTTGCTTACATCTTTATTATGCATTCATTGTTACATTACAACTGAAAATACATTTTTGTATTTTTGTTTTTCAGGGCAAATTATGACATCAACATCCAAAGGCATCTTCCGACCATTTCTAGTTGTCTGCATTGTATTGATTTGCTTCACAGTATGTTTACTGATATATGTCAAACCAACAAACAATTGGATCTCCAGTCCTATAGAATCTGCTAATTCTGTGCTAAGAATGAAGAATTTTTTCTCTACCAAAAAAGATTATTATAATAATACCATCATTCTCATTTGGGTATGGCCCTTTGGGCAGACATTTGAACTGCAGTCTTGTGAGGCTCTTTTTAATATCCATGGGTGCCATTTGACTACTGATCGTATGCTCTACAACAAATCCCATGCAGTGCTAATACATCACAGAGATATCAACTGGGATCTGACTAATCTTCCAGTGCAAACAAGGCCACCCTTCCAGAAATGGATTTGGATGAATCTCGAGTCTCCGACTCACACGCCTCAAAAAAGTGGCATTGAACATTTATTTAATCTCACGTTGACCTATAGACGTGACTCAGATATTCAAGTGCCTTATGGCTTTATGGTCATAAGCACAAAGCCCTTTGAATTTGAAGTGCCAAGCAAAGATAAGCTGGTCTGTTGGGTTGTAAGCAACTGGAATCCAGATCATGTTAGAGTAAAATACTATAATGAACTCAACAAATACATTGAAATTCTAACCTATGGCCAGGCATTTGGTGAATACTTGAATGACAAAAGCTTGATTCCAACCATCTCTACTTGTAAATTTTATTTGTCCTTTGAAAATTCTATCCACAAAGATTATATAACTGAGAAACTTTACAATGCACTACTTGCTGGATCTGTGCCCATTGTGTTAGGACCGCCAAGGGAAAACTATGAAAACTACATACCTGCAGATTCTTTTATTCACGTTGAAGATTTTCTCTCACCGAGAGAGTTGGCAGACTATCTGTTAATGCTGAACAAAGATGCTGAGCGGTACCTGGCATACTTTAACTGGAGGAAACACTATACCGTGAACTTGTCCCATTTCTGGGAATCTCATGCTTGCCTAGCATGTGATCATGTTAAAAGACATCAGGAGTACAAATCTGTCAGTAATTTGGAGAAATGGTTTTGGAACTAAGACTCCTCTTTCATGTTTGAGCACTTTCTGGAAAGACATTACAACAGTTACTTGCATCAAGATAAAAGTTTAGTCCTTTGTCTTACTGTTTACTGCTCTGTTGAATGCATAATTTAACATAAACTTTGTCAGCCATGACAACCTCTTCCCAGTATCAGAATCATCGTTCCCTAACACTCCACATGTAGCAGCAATTTCTGTGCACTCAGAGTGATTTCCTTACTCTAAGAATTAACCAGTTTTTACACAACTTTTTAAAGAACTTACTAAGTCTCCATATCACTTTATGTAGCAGACTTGGATCCCCATCATTTCCATGTGATTGTCTTGAAATCAAGCTGGAAGTTACACTGGCAGATATCATATGGAGTGATATAATTGTATATGTATACTTTTGAGATGGAAGAACAAAAATGTTTACTTAGTGAAAAAAACACCTAATTTCACTCTGACAGATTTTCCATTTCATTAAAATGCAGCTTTCAGTTTGGATAACTCATGTTCACCTAGGATCAGCTGAGCTTGCAAGTAACACTTTTAAGCCATTTCCTACTCTTGAAACAATCTCACAATGTGGTTCTGTATTTAGAAGTCTCACTTTTACGATCATATTGATCAGATGTGATGCTATGTTTGTTTTAGACTCACATGCTATTTTCAGTATTTTTTTTTAATGAAGAACAATCTTTATTTTCCTATAAGTAATTAAGAACATCATCACCCTTATATGTCGTACTTCTGAGGAAAAGAATCAGTTCTCTTATGGCTAGCCTGTAGCTTCTAACTGTGGCTACTAACTCGCCAGAGCATACACTGGACACTTGGTGGTATTTACAAAAGACGTTGCCTTTATGGCAGTTTCTTTGTCTCATAGTTTACTATTATTTTTAGAAGGCTAGGTGATGTGATATACTAATGTCTAAATTGGAGTATTATATACTATTTTGAGGTATCAGTATAGATTTCAGCACAAATCATGCACTTTCATAAACCATTGAGCAAACAGAACATTTCTCCACCAGTTTTTCTTTTCGGAAAAGGAAATATTCATTCTGCAATGAGAATAAAAATACTATTCAATATGACAGATGAACACAGAACATAGTTACTGACATCTGGCTCATATAAACCATCAATTCAAGAAGTCCGTAAGGATTTTTGCAGCTAACAGTAATGTCCCATTTAGACGGGAAAAGAGTCAGATGATATCACCGCTAGGTCGTTAGCACTCACGCAGAACGTTTAGACAGGCAGGAAGCAGTGCTGAATCGTGTGCTTTTCGCTGGCTTTTCTCTTTGCTCAGCACTTCACATTCTACGTGAAACACTGAGCAGGGAGCGTTTACACTCAGTGAGAAACCAGCGATCCAGCGATGACTTTTATGCTGGTTGAAAGTGAGCGACGAGTGAACTCCAAATGAATAGTGAACGAGGACTGTGCATTTAGATGCGACAATTATTTCGTGAGTTCGTTTAAAGGAATTTTGCGTGATCATATTCTACATTATTACAGCGAATTTGGCTCTGATTCACAGAGGTTTTTGTACATAGTGTTGCTGCATTTGGAAAGTAAAAGAGAATCTGCCATGGAGTTATAGGCTGCCATAATTGGGACTTGGGAGCTCTTGCTACCAATGAGAACAAGGGCCGATGTCCACTGAACACTGCAAAGGTACTGTCACATTTGTTACTGCACTTAACCATGCTAGTACACTAGGCAGTACGCTGCTGGGTTTAAGGAAACGGTCAAATATGAGGGCAGTGCTGTTATTTGCGTACACAGTGCAAGTACAGTGCATACTGTAGGCCTCTGTTGCCATTGGGAGCAGGAGCTCTAGAATCCCCTCTGTGACAGATTTTCACATTGACATATACAGTCAATCTTCTAAACATCCCAGGATAGATACACTATAAGGGGGTTGTGACCACAAAAGATAACTATATGGTGGGTTTACTTGTCACACACAGCCTTTTGGTTGCATGCATAATAATTAGGCTAATTTCACACGGGCAAGTGCGATATCGGGCCATGAAACTCAGCCCGATATCACACTGAGGAGTGTGTGATTCCCCGCGGGTGCTAGACGTTTTTGTGTCAAAAATGCCTTTCATCGCTTCAGAAAATCGGCAACTGTTTCTCATTGTTTTCGTTGGGAAACCTCACATTGTACTCACATGCAACTTGCACTGCATGCGTTGATTTGCAGAAAACAATGGGCAAAGCGTTCCAAGAGAACGCCCGGAAATAGGGCATGCCACTATTTTTTTCTGCACTGCGGCAAAAAACTGCTCATGCGTATGACCCCTTTCAAAAGAATGGGGTTCATATTTGCGCAAGATTTGTGTGTCTCACAACATACAAATCTCGCATGATTTTCTCAGCTGTGTGAAAGCGGCCTTTGAGTTGTTCATATATTACATGAAGGGTTTATATGCTGCATATGACAAGTACAGCGCACTACTTACTGCCTAGTACTACTACAAGTGTAATTTGCTTTACAGTGCTTAAATTTCCCCTATAGCGCAAATAGTAAAATGAGATGAGGTGATTTCCAGCACAGCTTAGAGGCCCTGTATACTCCTTTTGTGTCATCGGTGCTATGTCTTATATAAAAACTGGAACATAAAGGGTAGGTAAACAGGCCGTAAGCTTTCTTGACAATTCATCTAAAATGTGCCTTACTGCTTCTGTCAAGCAGTTCTGATATCGGTCCTTTACTGTTTCATTTTGCCATTGGCAGATGATAGACACAAATGTCAGTCAGTCACATAAAGTTGATAGTTGAAACATCAAGATAAGTATAAAGAAGAGGTTAAAGGGATATTCCGGTTGTGAAGTGAATTTTCAAAAATTCCAGATACGAAAGGTGTTTGCGCCATGTGTTTGCACGCACAGCTGATTATGGATATAAATCAAGCAGCCATTATTTTTTTATCCTGTCCTCCATTTCTGATATTTATCTGCATTACTGTTTTCCAGGATGGCCACCGCATTCCTGCTGAAATGTAGTTTGAAGCTACATTTCACACAGTCCCCCACCCTATACTTCCTCCCCACTAAGTGCTGCCCTGCTATTTATCAGTAGTCCAATTCTGAGAGCTAGAGAGAAAAAAAGACATCCCTGATCATTTCTGCTGAGCCATCCCAACCTGCCTGTTGCACTGGAATACCTACAGGTCGTATCCAGGGCAACTTATGAATAAACACTTCTGAAGTGGATTTCGGACTCTCAGGAGGTATCCACATGGGATTACAGGCATTACTGGCTGGGTTACCCTTTTTAACCCGTTAAGGACCAGGGTGTTTCGTCCAGACACTTTTGGGGGATTTTACTCGTGGTGGTTTTACTGCCCAATTTTGCTTCTTCAGCTGCCAAAATTATTTTTGCTGCATTTTTTTCCCCATGACATATAGGGCTATTTTGTATAAGTTTTTACACTGACTTTTTTTTTCCATTTTAGTTTTATTAGGTGTAAAAGGCTTAAAAAAAAACACAATTTTTTACATTTACAATTGTTTATTTGTAAATAAATTTTATGCTAAAATAACGTGCATGCTAAATGTCTGGGCTTAGCAGGTCATTGCTTTTCTTCCCATTTAGGATTGGAGCTGCCACTACCAGTGCTCGGGCTGATATGGCAGCACCAATGATCAAGTGGCTGTGTGTTGTCACAATGGCGCACACTTGTCTCAGATAGGCTTTTTTTAATCTTGATTTGCAATCCATGAGGAAAATTGCTTTGGGTCAGGTGGGGCCCAGGCTGTTGGTTTGAGTGCCTAGCTTGGTGAATGGACAAGTGATTTGGTATTTATTGGTGTTAGTTTATGACTGGGCCATATTCAGTATTTTTCACAAATCAATATTTTTAAATGTTGGTATCTGTTTATTGAATAATTTGATCTTTAATAAAGGGCCATGACCAGTTAGCTCCACTTAGAATCTGTTTCCATGTGTTTTATTTATTGATATTTAGTTATTGTAGTAGTGTTATTTAAAGCACCAATAGGCATTGCAATGTCATGGTTTTTAGAGCTACAGACACAATTCCAAAGCAGAACCATGTTGCAAACTTTAATAACTTTTGATTATCATTCGACAGCAACTTAATATAACTGGAATACCCCTTTAACCTCTTCCCGCTCCAGGACGTACATTTACGTCCTGGAGCGTCGGGGTATGTATGAAGAGAGGTCCCCCTTAAAAGCAGAGTAAAAAAAATGATCAATAAAGTTTTATTATTTGCAAAAAAAAAAAGTAATAAAAGTTTAAATCACCCCCCTTTTACAATATCTATATTAAAAAAAATCTAAATCATAAAAGAAAAATACGTTTTTGGTATCGCTGCGTCTGTAAAAGTCCGATCTATCAAAGTAGCACTTAATTTACCCCGTACGGTAAGCGTCGTCCAAAAAAAATAAAGAAAGAACGCCAAAAACTCAGTTACCCTGTCTCCCAGAAAAAATACAATAAAAAGCGATCAAAAAGTCGTGTGCATTCTGAATTGGTACTAACGGAAACTACAGGCCATCCCACAAACAATGAGCCCTTGCTCAACTACGTCGTCGAAAAAATAAAAAAGTTATTGCGCGCAGAAGATGCAGCAGAAAATAATTGAAAAAAATTAAATGTCTTTGAAAAAAAAAGAGTAGTATAGTAAAAAAAAACTATACAAGTTTGGTATCGTAGTAATCATACTGACCCATAGAATAAAGTCATCATGTTGTTTTTGTTGCAGTTTGTGCGCTGTAGAAACAAGACGCACTGAAAGGTGGCAGAATGTCTGGGTTTTTTTTTCATTTTACTCCACTTAGAATTTTTTTAAAACTTTTTAGTATATTATATGGTACATTAAATAGTACCAGTGAAAAATACAACTCCTCATGCAAAAAACATGCCCTCATATAGTGACTTTGATGGATAAATGAAGGCGTAACGATATTTTTAAAGAGGGGAGGAAAAAACAAAAATGGGAAAAAAAGGGGGCCCGCGTCATTAAGGGGTTAAAGGGGCTGGCTAGTTTCTTATTATCTTCCAACAATTAGTCTAAATGATGTTTGTATAGCATTTACTGAACATTCTCATTTCCTCAGACCCCGTTCTGTATTTTAGAGAAGTCCTGCTCCCTTCTTGGATGGCTCTCATGTCCATAAATTTACTGCATTTGGAGGAGCTTGTGAACAATTTTTCTCTAGCTTAAACCCTATTGGTTAAGTCAAGTGGTAATGACCAGATTCTTTCCTTTAAGCTTAATACTGGGAATATTAGCATAAACTGTATAGCACTTGAACAATTGTTTTAGACCCTCCAGATAGTAACTATAAGGTGGTCCCAATTTTTGAAAGTGTATGTTGACAGGTAATAGGCTGAATTGGATGGACATACTATGTTACTATGTTATTTGTAATGCATTGCTTTTAAGAGTGTCATTATCACATCTGCAGAACACTACAGCAAGTTCAAGAACCTGTAGGTTAAATTGACTATCTGGTTTCGGGAAAGAAGTATGTCTCAGGACTAGAGGGTAGGCCTTACCTGCAGTTGATTTTGTCAGCCATCATTCAGTTGCACTGATTCAGTGTCCTGTTATCAGGCAGCTAAGATAGTCACCATCGTTTTTTAGGCTACCAATTTGTCCATGATACATCGGTACAGTTAGGACTACCAATGCACTTTACCTGCTCTGCAATTGTTCAGGGCTGTTCACATCATCAACAATAGCCAATCACAGAGTAGTGCATATTGTAATTAGAAAATGTCACCTGTAACCAGCCAAACTGAACAACACCTGACACAATCGACTACAGGTAATGTAGTCCGAGGACAGAATTTTATCCTGAAACTGGAAGGTCACTTTAATTCCAAGTTACATTCTACTTGATTAAAGCTATAATAGAACATAGCAAATGAAGATATCAAACATATTTGTCTGCAACAGAATTACTTTTAATGACGAGCAGCTTTACAAGCAAATTGGCATTATTGGTACATGTATATTTACTGTGATCTCATACATCTGCCATCTAACTTTGCTGTGATATCATATGCTACTTAGGTTGATGAGACTTAATGAAATAAATTCTTTTGATCTATTTATAGTGTCTAGAATGAGAAAACTTCAAAATTTCCTTTTTTCCGCATTTCTTTAAAATATAAAAAATGTTGAAAAAACACATTTACAATGAAGGACACGTCATTTATTTAGTGTTTTACCATTTTATTATGAAGTGTGATTGTTCTCAGTAAGAGAAACCATGTAATCTTGTAGATATGATACCCTTTAATGGCTAACAAAAATACATAAAGTTACAGCAAGCTTTCGAGTCTTCTATTGACCCTTCCTCAGGTTAAAATGAAACTGGTTTGGATGGGGCACATATATAATATACAAATGCAGAGAGGACACCCCTCTTGACTTGTATATTATATATGTGCCCCATCCAAACCAGTTTCATTTTAACCTGAGAAAGGGTCAATAGAAGACTCGAAAGCCCGCTATAATATCATGTATTTTGTCATTTAAAGGTATCATATCTACAAGATTACTTTGTTTCTCTTGCTGGGAACAATCACATTTTGCTCTACTGGCTACCAAACTCCCTTTTTTTTCGTTTTACCATTTTATTATGAAATAGAATTAACTAATTATAAATACGCTGATGAAAAAAATTATGCTCACTTTGCAATTGTGATTTTATAGAATTTATGTAAGGAAATGTTTTGGTTAAGTGCTAATCCACTGAAATTGAACGGGTCATGTGTGCAGACTGTAAGCAGGAGATTTGCCGGTGAGCATCAATAAAATTATTATTGATGCTGGAAGCTGGAATCTGATTTAGTGTCATGGGATACAACAGTGATCTTTATACAAGGTTCTCATCTCATCACCATGTCTGCGTCATGTTATCTCTGATTATATCTTTCCATAAATCAATAATACAGATGGAAAAAAGAAAATGCTGCTTTTGAATGCGAGCCATAGACAGATAACAAGGTTGGGATCTCCTCTTATCTGTGTATGTTATGTATCGAATACATCATAGCAGATGTTCTCCTGCTCCCCCTTCAGCTCTCCATAGGCTTCTATGAGCAGCATTCTACTTTAACCTGATCACTTAATAGACTCCTGTGTATAGATTTTATTAGTAAATTCCAGGTCAGTAATCAGTGTAGGGGGCGGGGAGGAAGAAATCAGGAGCCTATTAAAGGGGTTGTCCCGCGGCAGCAAGTGGGTCTATACACTTCTGTATGGCCATATTAATGCACTTTGTAATGTACATTGTGCATTAATTATGAGCCATACAGAAGTTATAAGAAGTTTTTCACTTACCTGCTCCGTTGCTAGCGTCCTCGTTTCCATGGAGCCGTCTAATTTTCGGCGTCTAATGGCCAAATTAGACGCGCTTGCGCAGTCCGGGTCTTCTTCTTTTCTCAATGGGGCCGCTCGTGCTGGATGCCGGCTCCGTGTAGCTCCGCCCCGTCACGTGCCGATTACAGCCAATCAGGAGGCTGGAATCGGCAATGGACCGCACAGAAGCCCTGCGGTCCACCGAGGGAGAAGATCCCGGCGGCCATCTTCAGCAGGTAAGTAAGAAGTCACCGGAGTGCGGGGATTCAGGTAAGCGCTGTGCGGTGTTCTTTTTTAACCCCTGCATCGGGGTTGTCTCGCGCCGAACGGGGGGGGGGGTTGAAAAAAAAACAAAACCCGTTTCGGCGCGGGACAACCCCTTTAAGTGAAGAAAGACATTTTTCTGTAAAAAAAAAAAGTATTGCAAATATATGTATAACACAGATTGCAAAATTTCTTAATATCACCATATATATATATAATATTGAATAACTTGCCTGACACAAATAAATATCATACCCATCAAGGAAAATGTGAAAATAGGTAATGGTTATGAGGAAAATTCCATTTTATGTACTTGAATCCACTCTCACTATGTGTATCGCATGACAGGTTTTGATGATCCTCTAGAGCAGTGTTTCCCAACCTTTTCAGCCTTCGGGCACCCCTGGAAAAATTTTTTTACGGCTCGGCAGCCCTACCAAAAGGGGGTGTGGTTAGGGGTGTGTCTATAGTGTGGTCAGGGGCGTGGCTTATTACGACATTATTTGACTTCCAGGCACCCAGTGGCCTCTAGTGATCGCAGCCTCGATGGCTGCTGCATCACTTGACCAGTGGTGCTGTGCTCACTAGAGGCCATCGAGTACCAGGTTAAGGAGGTGCCTAGAGAGCAAAGACTTTCAAAATGTGAAGGAATGCAGTATCTTCTGAAATCAGCAGCTGATTTCAAGTCAAAATCCACAATGATGGTTCGTACTTTGATTATGTGTCTTTTGGGGAAATGCTGCGGATATTGTCATGGAATTTTCCGAAACAGAACATCCACAGTATTTTCTCTATGTGTACACATACCCTACTAAGCAATTATCATTGTCGCATTGCAAGCGCCATAACGGGATGAGGGGTTGTTTTTTTTGGACAAGTTGGTTTCCTTAAGGCAGCACTCTGGGGTCCATATAATGTGTAGAACTTTTATTATTTTTTTTTCCTTTGGGGCGGCCTCATTCACACGCCCGTGTTAAAAGCTTCAGGGGTCCCGCAGAGTTTTACTAGTCCGTGTGGAGTCAGCTACTGCTGTGAGTACACTGCACATGACCACGTAACGCATGCACACTATCGTGCGTAGTGCGACTTTATCCTGTTTTTTTAATGTTCCACTCTGTTTCATAGTGAGGCTGTATTGCATATGAAGCCCATAGAAAAGAATAGGGCTGTTCGTGTGCGATAAGCGTTGAAAGAGAGCAGGCCTCAATATTTTTCTCACACATACGCTGTGTTTAAGGGTAAGTGTACCAGTTAGCCTTACTTTTATAATATAAGTCTAGCTGTTACACCTACCCCTCACCCTAACCCTCAATCCCTGCCACAAATTGCTGCATGGTACTTTTCCCCCGCCCGGACTGCTCCTCTGTTGACAGGCCCCTCTCCCTCCCCCTTGCAGCAGCACTCTCGTCTCCAACTGCCGCTCCCTCTGCGGCCAAAGCAGGCGGGAGCGCTGTGAGTCGCATCCCCGCTGCTGTCCCCAGCTCCTGCTCACCCTGCACTGGCACTTTTGGCTCCCACTGCCGCTCCACCTGCGGCTAAAGCAGGTAGAAGTGCTGTGAGTTGCGTCCTCGCTACTGTCCCCGGCTCCTGCTCACCCTGCACTGGCACTCTCGGCTCCTGCTCCCCCTGCACCTCACACACTCAGCCTGCAGTAGCCCCCAGCGGCTGCGGCGGCAGGGTGGTGGCCAGGGGGAAAGGACACAGCACAGCACGGCACCCGGGTAGATGAAGCAGCTTTCCGGACCAAAAACCATTCATCCAATCGGGAGCTTGGGGTGTGACAGGCCCCTCCCTTCATGTAAGGGCTGTCACACCCCTAGGTTCCGGTGGCATCAAGGTACAACAGTACCGACATGATTTCCAGCCAGAGAGCCGCAGAACCCTGGCTGGGAATCTCTGCTCTAGAGGGTAAAATTACTTTAGCACAAAGTATCTCATGCAATTCAAAACAATGACATAAAATAAAATGTTAAATGTGCAGACATTCCTGACTATAATGGCTCATGCACATGTGCATGAGCTGTATATTTAGTGCAAGGGATTGGATTAGATCTTCTACTGCATAACCACGTAGGGAGAGATTTATCATTCAATTTTTGGCATTAAAAACGTTGCAAAATTTGGCACAAACATGGCTTACACAAGCATGTTGCAACCTTTATTCAGGTACACGACTCCATGCCACTTTCCCGAAATGTGTGGTGGTTTGGCTGGAGAGAGTGTGGCTGCCCTGTACCAACATATCTATGTATAATTTACACCAGAATCTGGTGTAAATTATACTAAAACTGTAATCTGTTGATTTCTGTGTAGGTGCACAAAGGAGCTCAGATGTGCATAATATATGAAAAGGCATGTGCCTCTTCATGCATGAGATGCATTGTACGCTAATGAGGATAATATTAAGACCCACATATGAAACATTGATCTTAATAAATCTTCCCCAAAATAATTTCCTAAATCTTTCTCATAGAAATGCTTCCTTGGTCTCCCATGATGGGGTTCACTTTAAATGTACAGATTCTGCACAGAGCCTTAATACTGCCATATATATCAGCCAGAAGATGCCCGTTTTAGTTTTAAAATGTTCTAAAACTTTGTGAATAGCAGAGGCATACACAGAAATGATACGGTCCCATGGAATGCACCTCACTCCCCACGATGAGCTCTAGCTAATATACTATGCCTTTATTAAGGTGATGTTTATTAAATTTTTGTGCTGATAAATTTCATAATATTTATCTCTATATGGGAGCTCTGTTTTTTTGACTTAATAAATGATATCATTCTGGCTGAATGAACTAGGAAGAGCTAATTATATATGGATTTATAGAGCTATTTCTGAACGTAATGAAGCCAGTATAAATCTGCATGCAGTGATCTCCCTTAATGGAGCCTAGAGGTAGCTAAAATGATATTGTCACAGTAAGCAGTCAATGGGTCCCGCAGCAGCCACTTGCTTTCTCTAGGGTAAGTAATTCATAATCAAATAGCCTAAGTAAAATGGGTTTGGAGGTTTACCTATTAAAAAAATGGGAAACGTTTTGGGAAAAAAAATGTTTCCTCATACACTACTCCCATCATATGCATATATTTAGATTTTTCTGCTCTAGTGTGTTATTGTATGAATAGTTTGTGGATTTAACTGTAAATGCCCTTAATACCTATTAAGGACCATTTACATGGGACAATTACCGCGCAAAATGTATTCAAACGAACGAATTTGCACAATGATCGTTGCACCGCCATCGTGCACAATTTGTTTGCAGTTCGCTGGTCGCTCACTTTCAACTAGCATGAAAATCGTTGCTGAATCACTGACTTCTTGCTGAGTGTAAACATTCCCCGCTCAGCTCTTCACATAGAATGTCAAGTGCTTAGCGAGAATATGTCTAAACGCTCTGCATGAGCACTAACAACCTAGCAGTGACATCAGCTCGCGCACTCATTTAGACGACTCTCTTCCCATCTAAACGGGACATTAGTGTTTGACATTGATTAGCCATTTATACATGTTTGTATAAAAAAAGTTTGCATGTGACAGTGATAGTACATCATAGGAAGAACTGTAAATGTATGTTAAAGGGCCACTCTGGTGATTTTTTTTTTATTCATTCATTATGTAACTATCTCTCTAATGCATATAAGTGAGTTGGTGTTACCTTTATTAGTTATTTCCTTCTGTCTGAATCTCCCAGCTTTTTATTCCCCAGATGGTCATGTGATCTTGATTTTGACCAACCACACAGCTGTGCTACATGGTACATTCATTATTATCCCTTCACATCACACACACAGCTCGAATACATGCATCCTGATTCACACACATCACACACAGCTGTGGTACATCAATGCTGATTATCAGACATCACTAGCTCAGCAGACTCCTGGATACAGTGATCAGCCCTTGGTCATGTGATCCCTGACTCCACACACACAGGTGATCACATGACAGTGACGTCATCACAGATTCTGGTGGCTGCTGTCGGCTTATCCATTACTTTCGACCAAACTACACAATGGCTTCTCCCACAGCAGTGACAACACCATAGGTCCTTCAGCCCACCGGATTTCTTTTACCAAACTCCACAATGGTTCTTCGCACAGCAGTGACACCACCACAGGTCCTTCAGCCCACTGGATCTCTGTGGTGGCGGTAGGTCAGTGTCTTCTGTCAGAACCTCTGAGTTGTGTCTGAGATAATAATGGCTTGGTTGTATTCTCATTTTGTTATTTTTTTCCTTCCCTTCCAAGAGCCTTAACTTTATTGTTCTTCTGTCGGTCAGGCTCTGTGTTTTATATATGTTGTAGGACCTGCGATGACATCACCAGGGGCAGAGCGATGACATCACCAGGGGCAGAGCATGGGAAGCACCCACACGCAAACATACATACTTAAGGGCAAGTGGTCATTAGTCGTTTTATGGTCTGCCGCTTATTTAGGTGAATGTAGAAAGTAATGAGAATTAAACTTTTCCCCCTGCAGACCAAAATGGTATAGCTTAATTAATGTTAGGCTGATACATCATGCAATTGATTGAATGTGAAAATAAAAAGTCTTACCATCAAGATAGTGCCTGGCAGAAGGGGTGCAGTGGAGGGAAGCGGCTGTAATACACAGAGGAGACCTCCAGAGTGTGATAGGCAATCAGGTGATGGCAGGGATGGAAAAATGTATTTTCACCAGAGTGGCTCTTTGATAAGTGATTTATCAAATAGTAAAGTACAGTTGGATGAGTACTTGAACAGTGGGCAGTGTCAAGTAGGAAACTTAAAGGCTATGTACACCTCTGCACTCTTTTTTTTATCAATGTGTATTTTGAAATGAAGACTTTTGTAATTGGTTTTCATTAAACATTTCTGATTTAGATTTCTATGCTTCTATTGTTTTCCTAGGCACTGCAGACTGGGGGACTGAAATATTAGCAAGTTCTGTCAGTCAAAGTAAACTATTGGCTTGTTTCTCAGCTACTCCCCTGGACTGCGTTTCCATTGAGCTATTACAGAGTGCTGTATGATAATGCCAGTGGGCTATAACTCACTTGGGTGGATTTTATGCTGTTATCAGCATTAAGGGGAGAATGGACCAGCAGCTATTCAGAGAGAGGATGAGGGATAGCTGTGTAGTATGGAGTAGGCATTGTTATGCTACACAGCCTCTAAAAGAGGAGAGGGGATAGGAAACTGAGCTTGTGCATGTTCATGAAAGAGACCTGCTGATCACTGCTGGAATGCCTTTAAGCCAGAATCTTGAATGTAAGAGAGCCTGCAAACCAAGTATAAGGCTTTCTAAATGCATGAAAGGAAAACTCAATGAAAAAATTAAGTGCCTCATTTTTTCTACAGGGACTTAGCCAGATATTTGTGTATTGATTTTTCATGCACAAAGTTTTCCATAGCCTTTAAGTACACACCTTGGCCTGCAGTATCTAAATTGGGTTCATGTTATTATACAGTGCATTATATAGTTGGAAAAATGTGAGGAATTGAAAATAACTGTACAAGACAAGAAAGCAAAACTAAAACTGAAGTTAGTATGTTTAGTTCTGATTTAGAAATGACTTCAGTATGGTTCTTCTAAGTAAAATTAATAACAGTGTCTGACAGAAATGTTACAGCCCATTGCTATCTTGGTTATTAATAAGTTTTTACTTTTTAACATTTTAGTGATACAATGTCCCTGGCACCCGACCTAATATACATTCATGGGAATATACACTAATATTTGTGCATAAGTAGTTTATAATCAATGGCAATAGAAATAATTCTTGTATTATAGTGCCATTAACTTCCAGTGCACTGTAATCTTGAAAAAAGACAAGAATAATTAAAAGATGATTCCACATTTGTAAAGTCAAAGTTTAGATAGAACTGTTTCTTTTACAGTTGTGATTCCAATGGCTGACGGATATTTTTTCCACAAGTGATAATTTTCAATGATTTATTTTATATCCAGCTAATTCTAGAAAATAGTATGAACACCTGATTTGGCCATAGCGTATATGATACCTGGTTACTCAGCCCTACAGTCTGACAGTCTATTTCTGGAGTTGGACAGTGTTTGTTTAGACCTGATTGAAACTATATCATAAGCAATACAAACATTGTTAGGCCTCTCTCACGCAGGCGCTTTTTGCTGCTGTGTTAGGCCTTAGTCAGACGGGCGTTTTTTCGCGCGATTTGCGGATCGCATGACGGATGCGCATCCGCAAATCGCGTGACCGGTGCCCGAAAATCGCCCGAAAATCTGCTCCTAGCCGCGTTTCATTAGAAACGGGCCGGAGCTGTCCAGCGCATTGCATTCAGTGGAGCCGGCAATACAGCCGGTTCCATTGAAAGCAATGCGCTGCGGGCGAGTGTGGGATGAATTGTCGGGAAGGGCTTAAATATATAAGCCCTTCCCTGCAATTCATCCAGAAAAGTGTTAAAATAAAAAATATATATATACTCTCCTGCTCCCGGCAGCCGGAGTTCCGCGCGGCCGGCCTGCAGTGGGTGTGAAGGGGGTGTGAGTCAGACCTGCCCCCTGATTGGATCAGCGCTGAGCCAATCAGGGGGCAGGTCTGACTCACACCCATTCATGAATTCATGAATGTGTGTGTGTCAGACTTGCCTCTGATTGGCTCAGCGCTGAGCCAAGCAGGGGGCAGGTCTGACTCATACCCCCTTCACACCCACTGCAGGCCGGCCGTGCGGAACACCGGCTGCCAGGAGCAGGTGAGTATATATATACTTTTTATTTTAACACTTTTCTGGATGAATTGCAGGGAAGGGCGTATATATTTAAGCCCTTCCCGACAATTCATCCCGCACACGCCGGCAGCCCATTGCTACAATGGAGCCAGCTGTATTGCCAGCTCCATTGAATTCAATGGGCAAACATCGTTCTTCTCTGCCACAGCAGTTACAGCTGTGGCAGAGAAGAATGATTTGTCTTCTATATGTTCCCAATGGGGTCGGCGCTGCTGCCGCCGGCCCCATTGAGCGCATATAGAGAAGAGAACAGGAATCGCAGATCGCAGATAGGTGCGATCTGCGATTTCTGTTCTATAATTTGTCGGACGAGCGCATAAGAAGCGCTCATGTGTCCGATACCATTGCAAAGCAATGGTTTTAAAAAATCGCCGGACGCATGCGCATGCCTAAATCGCGCCAAAAACGCCCGTCTGACTAAGGCCTTAGGGTGCGTTGAGACGAGCGTATGCGCTAATCCGCGCGTACATGCACTCGTTTGAACGTGTGCGCAAAAATGCGCGTGAGCGAAGGTCCGTGCTTTAGATATGCGTGTTAGCAAATGGGATTTTGGCTGCGTGGAGCGCATGTAGATGCGCTTCATACCTTGAGCTGTATCAGCATCCCAGCAAATATACACGGTGCCAGTATTGTAGGCATTGATAGTTGTGAGCCACACGATTTCTTTGGCGTCCCAGCGAACTTTTGATTACTACGTTTCTTCCTTTAGAATAGGGGGAAAAAAGGAGTATAAACATTTTTTTTGGCTTTTGTTTTTTTTGGTTGCAGTTTGTCACCCCGTTTATTTTTCTCTTTTTTTGTCATCTAGGGTTTATTGAAAGTCATTTCTCACTACAGAGACTATTGGTAATTGTGATCACATGCACGGGTTTTTTTTTAAAGCCTTTTGATTTTAACGTCCCCTTTGCCCCTATCTTTACAAATACAGTGTCCATCTCTGCAGGGGAAGGAAGCTCAAAGAGCCGAGAGCAATGCACTCAGCTCACGCCCCCTCTCCGCCCCTTGGTACTCTTTTTGGTATGGTAGTGGGTGGGCCGAGGGCGAAGATGAATCCCGCAACTTCACTCCGGGCCCCTGTAACCTGCTGACATTGCAAATAGTGCCGAGGACATCTGAAACACAACATGGAGTGCTTAATGCAAAGGGAAAGACACAAAAGCATTTAGCTTTAGCATAAAAAAAAAAAAATTACATTGCTGTTTATTGGGTCGTTCACACGACCGGACTCCCATGCAGCGTGTCCCATAGGAGCCAATGTTAAGAGCAGCGCAGTACGGACTAAACAGCCACGCATGTCTTTTCTCTTGCTGCGTGCGTTCGCACGCAGTAAAAACACGGGCATGTGAACACTTCATAGGAACTCCATGGCTTTAATACATGCACAGTTTTCTTCGCGCGTATGTCCGCGCAAAAACACGCTCGTCTGAACGTACCCTTAATCGCCGTATAATGTTCCCACTGAAATCGCTCGCAGACAGGCGTTCCATCGCGGCGCCGGACATCGCTTTCCAGTGCCGCAATTTTCGAGCGCTGTCTGCTCTATCTTTGTACGTTTAGCACACCTTATCACCCATCACAATGATGGGGTGCCCTAAAAACCACTGTCGGCAGGAGAGAGCTGCAGCCGGAAGCAAAAGCAAACTTGCGTAAAAGCGTCACGTTTGCAATCGCAGCGCTTTGCAGTGTTCATGTATGAGAGCGGCCTAAGTCTCCAAAAATATCACATCCAGGATCTGTTCTCTTGCTGTCTTATTAGATCTAAAGGAGACATGTTTCGATCCTACTTTTGATGTAGAAAGACTATAGGAGGGCAGATCTCCCGAATATAATGTGCAAAAGGGGCTTAACTTGTGTTTTTTATTTTTTTTTTAAATTCTAGATATTGGTTCATTTTCTGTCACCGGCTGCACAGCATGTAGTTTTCAAGAAATGAAAATAGGTTCCAAAAAAGTTTAATTATATTCCTTTTTGTCAAGAAAAAAATATGCAAGAACTTATTATGTGTAATTTTACTGTAGAAAGGCTGACTTATGCTGTACATTTAAATGATTTGCAAAGTACCAGCCATTACAGCTTCTGAATTTGAGTGTCCTGCAGCCCAGTCTACTATCTACTACATATTAAATAAGGTGCTGTATTTTGTCGTGAATTGGTCTCAGTGCCAATGCTCTAAATGTGACCTAGTTTTGCAGATGAGTATACAAGTAAATGGCCTCTTTAAAGTGTCATTTATTTCCAAATGATTTGTTGCTGTGCTGTTTAGAGAACGGCTCACCATTCTGGGTAATATGAAGAAGGTATTAAATAATTCTTCAGAGCGCAAAATAATAGCATACCATCTGCCACCTAATTATGGTCACTCCCGGCTAAGCTAGTCTGCTCTATCCTAGTTATTTCCTCCAAGCATAGATGTTAGGACATCATTTTAACATTGGCTTTAGTCATCTCTGCAAAATATAAATGCATAAATAAATGAGTGCATACATGACATAACCAGACAAAAAATGTTTTTAGAGTTTAATGATAGCCTGTATGACACAGTATGATTTGTGCATACGATTATATGCACTCTAGTGTTTTTGATCTAATTCTACTCTACCTTGTCTACTGATCTTCTCTGGTTAGTATTCAATACAAAGAAGAATAGCTTTCACCCTTCTGCCAGGAGAGGGACACTCAAGGAAGTGGCTGCCATGATTTTGGAAGACTATATGTGTTCAGCCAGACATTGGGCTTTATGGTGGAGAACTTCTTGTACGTAACAGCTTCCCTTTATATCCCAGGAGAAAATATTGTGCTCAAAACATATTGCCACAATGCGCTACGTGCAACACAAATATCTGCTGTTAGATTTTCGTTAAATGGTCCCTAACAGTAGCAGCAGTGGATGGAAAAAGTACTGAAAACGTGCCAGCAAAACTTAAAATGATGTGAGATGCTTGCTAAAATAGGGAAAATATTATTCATGCTCCTTTTGCAACATTTTGGCTTTTCATAAGAAGCAGTACATTTCATATTGTATTATTCCATGATACGTCCTTCTTTATCATCATTTTTCAGTTTTCAAATACAACTTTGTAAATTCTTGATTGCAAATATCCTACCGTTTTGTGCATATAGCTTCTGTTACAAACTACAAGCGAACTGTGTCTATAGTGTGAGGCCTTAGGGCGCCTACCCACTGGCGTTGCCGATTTTCGTGCGTGAAAAACGCAGCGTTTTTCGCGCATTTTCCGCACGGTTTCCGCGCCTTTTTCGCGGCGGTTTTCGCGCCTTTTTCGTTAATTTCCATTGACAATCATGGGTGCATTAAGAGAAAAATAAGGAGACATATGCAACTGACAGTTCCTATGTGAAAAATTGCAACGAAACGAAAAAAAAAACCCCAAATGGACAAGAACACATTCTATGCTAATTGCTCTTCAGGAAAAATGCAATTTAGCATCGCAGGAAAAAAAATCGCCAGTGGGTAGGCACCCTTAGTCAGACGGGCGTTTTTTCGCCCGATTTGCGCATGTGTCCGGCGATTTTTTTTGCTTTGCAATGGTATCGGACACATGAGCGCTTTTTATGCGCTCGTCCGATAAATTATAGAACAGAAATCGCAGGTCGCACCAATCTGCGATCTGCGATTCCTGTTCTCTTCTCTATATGCGCTCAATGGGGCCGGCGGCAGCAGCGTTGACCCCATTGAGAACATATAGAAGACAAATCATTCTTCTCTGCCACAGCTGTAATAGCTGTGGCAGAGAAGAACGATGTTTGCCCATTGAATTCAATGGAGCCGGCAATACAGCCGGCTCCATTGAAAGCAATGGGCTGCCGGAATGCGCGGGATGAATTGTCGGGAAGGGCTTAAATATATACGCCCTTCCCTGCAATTCATCCAGAAATGTGTTAAAATAAAAAATAAAAAAATATACTCATCTTGTCTCGGCAGCCGGAGCTCAGCGCGGCCGGCCTGCAGTGGGTGTGAAGGGGGTGTGAGTCAGACTTGCCTCTGATTGGCTCAGCACTGAGCCAATCAGAGGCAAGTCTGACTCACACCCCCCTCACACCCACTGCAGGCCGGCGGCTCTGAACTCAGTCTGCCAGGACAAGGTGAGTATATTTTTTTTTTTATTTTAACACATTTCTTGATGAATTGCAGGGAAGGGCTTATATATTTAAGCCCTTCCCGACAATTCATCCCACACTCGCCCACAGCGCATTGCTTTCAATGGAGCCGGCTGTATTGCCGGCTCCATTGAATGCAATGCGCTGGACAGCTCCGGCCCGTTTCTAATGAAACGCGGCTAGGAGCAGATTTTCGGGCGATTTTCGGGCCCCGGTCACGCGATTTGCGGATGCGCATCCGTCATGCGATCCGCAAATCGCGCGAAAAAACGCCCATCTGACTAAGGCCTGATACTGCAGTCCGGTGTTCACCCCATCTATATGACTTGCTTCTTTCTAAACTACAAGAGGGGCAGTAAGAAGAAAGTAATGCATAACTGCTAGCCCAGACTACATACAGGGTTTGTTTTAATGTGTAACCATGGAGACACATATGTCTTAATAGGTGCTGTAAGCATAAAGTTGTAAGATATTTAGAATCAGGACCATTTGCAAATGTCCTTATTTTTTATTAGATTCCCTTTAATATACACTGCAGTGTATATATAGAGCTTACACTGTTATTGCTAGCTGCTTTCATTAATTATACTTAAAGGGAATCTCTAGTCGTAAACTACTAATATAGGCTATCAGTAATACATTAGTAGAGGTCTGCTACCTTGGAACCCTGTTGATCAGCTGTTCTCTGGGCCCATGTGCTCATGCACTGAGCTGATTTCTGCAGTCAGCAGGCAGCACTGTTCCCACTGCGGTACGCTGGCTTGGTATTGTGGTTCCATTCACTTCAATGGGAACTTTGCCTGTTACACCAAGTCTGGCCACTGCAATGGGAATGGAGCTGTTTGCTTTCAGCAGAAATCTGACCTGGCCAACAGCTAATTAGTGAGGATCGCATGCAATGGACTCCCAATCTACTATTGATGGTCTATAAAGTGGACAGGTCATTAAGAGTTTCCAGCTCCACAATATTCTGCAGTGATGACAGCGAGTATGTGAATGACTTTTGACTTACTGAAAACTGAATGACTGGAGAATAGGTAATAGCGACTTGTTATTTGCATAGGGGACTTGTTATTTGTATAGCGCCAACTTATTCAGGTTTCAGGTCATTCTTATTTATTTATTACCCCCCAGCAAGCTGGGTACTTATTTTACTGGCCTTGGAAGGATGGAAGGCTACCTGAACCAAACGGGGATTGAACTCGCAACCTTCAGGTGGTGAATGAGACGTTAGGACTGCATACTGACAGTAATAGAATATTAGTCACTTATTTCATTAAAGGGTTCTCAAGACTTTGCAAATGCAGCTCCCTGATATAAGCACATAGTGTGCACATAGTCTGAAATATTACCCTGCAGCTACATGGCCCCCAGGAGATGATCTCAGGGACGGAGGCTATGGGCTTTGATGTCTTTGTTTACTGTACATCAATTGTGTCCACAGAGGACTAACACTGCATAGGCTTTTAATAGATATGTCAATGCTATTTATTTTGCCTTGCTGTTTTGTAAGAAATAACAAGTTTTTAAAATTATTCAGAAAAGGCTAATTTTAAGGTGGTAAATAGTATCAGAATAGGATATTAACATGCCTAAGCACAGGTTATATATGCGTGTCATTGTCACACATAAATGACCAGTCCTGTCTCTAAAACTATTTCCTAACTTTATGAGCTATCTAATTTTTAATAAGTCAAAATGGGAAGACAGAAGGAGATACTGAAATGTAATGTAAAGTATATAATGCGGTCCCTAAGCATACTGTCACCTCAGTGGAATTACACCAACACCATTCCCCACCCATCACTTCCTCAAAACAGAGGGTGACAATACTTTAGTTGTTTAATGCAAGAAACAGCCCACATATTAATCTCTATGAACAACACATTCCATTTCCAAAAACACGTTTTTCTTGTGCTTTTAGTAAATAGTATTTTTCTTTATACGAAATAAGGGGATGGAGAGCAGGAGCTCGGGTGCCTAATGGAAAATTGGGTAGAAAGGGGACTCAGAGTTTTATTTGCTCTCTGGATTGGATAAGAGTAGACCGCTAAGGTTACAGACAAATGCAGTAGATTTATTGCAAAAATGTTAAACAGTCTGCCCGTATATCAGAAAGGTGTTTGTAGACATCCATGCAGAGCTGCAGAAGCAGCCCCATTCAGGTGTATAGAATGAATTTTTCAGTCGCAGAAATTTCTGCAACAAACCGGACATGTGAGCATCCTTTAGGACTGAGGTTACAGGCAGACTTTTTGTAGCATGGCAGCTATGCTTGACTTTTATTTAGCCCATATCTTTAAATCTTGATATCACACAATATATACATGAAAATTATATTTTTGTAGCGTGACAGGTTGTTCATGGGAGTACACAGTTGGGCATGCATAGTACATGCAACTTTCATGAGTTTTCCATGCTTCAAATAAATCACCAAATGTGCACTCCACTCCTGAGTGATAGTTGCTATCTCAGCTCTACAGAAAAGTCTGTGTGTGGCCCCTGCCTTAAAGTGAGAATTCACTTGAGCATGTTTTTATTTTAATCTAAATTCTGTGTTGCTTTGTTTTTTAATATTTCTTACAGCTCTGATCACTGACAAGATAAATGACATTTTCTGGTACAGAGCTCCAAATCTTTTCCATAGACATAGATTAAAAGCATAACCTACTGATGTCCTGCTGCCACCACTAGAGGGAGCTTACTGTATACTGTCATACAGTGGACTCATTGATAACACAGCAGCTCCCTCTAGTGGCAACTGTAGGCAGCCAACATACTATCTTCTAAACTATGTCTATGAAGATGATTTGGTTTTCTGTAAAATTGACTGCTACCAAGATATATTAAGAAAATACTCCCCACACAATTTCAGACCTAATAGAGACATGGTGATAAGAGGTGGTGATACACTGTAAGCCACCAGTTAGACTAAATTAGCATCTGTTTCGTTTGTTATGCCCACAAAACAGGTTGTTTACGTGGCAATTGGATCATGGCACATTGAGAGAAAATAGAACAGATGAACAGTGTTGTGGATCTATAGAACACATTTCATTGATGCTTTTATTTTCAAAGACAGTTTACATTTTATTTTGTTCCAGGGTGGCCAGTTTAAAAGAAACCTTAGGGAACTGTTTCCCGTCCCTCTATGTGCAGTGAATTGATTTTTTTAACACAAAAGATGTACAAGAGTACCGGTAGATCTGTCATGTGTGAGGTAAAGGAGCCTAACACGATTGCTTGTACTATTTTATATATGACCCAATTGTGCACTTAGTTGGTCTGAGACATGGACTATCTATATAGATGTTGCAGAATTGGGTACGAGTAGAGGCACACTCCATCAACTCTTTGACCTAATCAATCTTGCCTAGTAATATTTTACAATAATCCATAAAATGTTAATTATGGTAGACTTTTTAACCACTTGACTTCCCTATGCTGATTTGTGGCTGGATAAACAAACCCAATTTTATCATTATTTTGTCATTTTTTGTAGCAAGATACAATACCAGCACTTTAATGACAAAAAGGCAAAGCACTGGATATTTTAAAAAAGGAATACATACTGCTATAATTTATTATCACTTATACATTTTATATGAAAGAAGGTCTTTTAGAGAGACTATAAAACGGAAAAAAAAGTCTTACTGTATGTGCCAAACTGTGTAAGCACAAGAAGCTATTAGTTCAGTTAATGTATTGTAAAGAACATCTGTTGTCATTTGTCTTTATGCATTGTATTGTTGCACTACTTTATAAAGCTATACATACTTGCCAAACGCATATAATGTGGAATTCTATCTTTAGATTTAAGGTACCGCACTGTGGTCATGGTACAATTTCATGTACTTTGTGAAATGTTATAATGTCACTTCTACTGCCACTGGACTAATAACACCATTGAACAAATGAATTTTCTTGCTTTATTGATTCATTCATGTCCCATTATTTGTTATATATTTTGTTTTTTTTATCACCAATCATTTATTCAAGCCAAATGTGTAACTTTAAGATACAGTAAGCAACAATTAAAAGTATATTTACAGATGAGGCAGACGTCAGATGTTATTATTTATTTCCCTTTGCTTATATGGTGCCAACTTATTCCTCAGTGCTGTACGGGGATTGTCACAATCAGAGCTCACAATCTAATTTCCCTATTGCAAACACATGCAAACTAGAGCTAATTTAAAGAGAACTTGTCACTCGCCTAAATCACCATATACTAACTTATGATGCTGTTAGGTCGCTCATACACTTGCCGCTTTTTACCACGATTTCCCGAGCGCCATGCTAACCATGGTACACCTCCAACATTGATTTCAATGGGGCCTCACAGACCAGTGCTCCAATGCAGCATTTCTAATGCCACCATTTTCAAGTGCTGTCTGTTCTATTTTACATTTTTACATTTTTTAACACACCTCATCACCCATTTCAATGATTGGGTACACTAAAAGCACTGTAAAACACTGTGATATCTGGGTATTCTAGTCCTCCCATTCCATTTCTTAATTTAGTTGCCCGTCTTTGTACCCCCTCAAGAAATGGTGGGCTTTGTAAATTTCCCACTACGTGTGAAATCATTGCCTTAGGCCTTAGTCAGACGGGCGTTTTTTCGCACGATTTGCGCATGC